>NC_036866.1:43645314-43673889 GCF_002910315.2 Salvelinus sp. IW2-2015
CTACTGTAACTAGTGATGTGAAAGATAGATGCTTTTTCATACGAAATTAAGTTAAGCTAGCTAGCAACTTACCTTGCCCTGCCCTGCCAACTCGATGTAAAACAGAAACAGGCTGGTCAAGGGCGCTGCGTGACGCCCTAAGTCTCCTCTTGGAGTGCCAATAGCTAATAATGTCCATAATCGCCGACCCCAAATGCCTTACGGGAATTAACACACGCCACGTCCCATAAAAAAACCCTTTATGTACAACTTGCAAATCCCGTTAGCCCCTAATTAATCTCGCCCTTGTTTTTTTTTTTTTTCTGATCCTCTAATACACTTACACTCAATAAACGTTATGCCCTTAGCTGGCTTGTGCTATAATAATATACCAATCTGCCCATATGCTCCCAAGACTGAACTTTCGGTTAATGAGAGGAGTCCTCACATCTCCTCTCACTCATTCCCCCACACTGCTCCAACATACTTGTATATGATTAAGCCGACCAGATGGCGCAAAAACCAAATTCAGGTGTTGTGAAGTACTTTAATGTAGTTTGAAAGCAAGGTCCTATTTCTGCTCAGAATCGATTTTAGAACATAGAACCGCCCGCCCAAAGGAGCCATAGACACTCCCCCTAGGCTGCTTATCTTTCCCTTCCCAGTTTTCTGTTTTTTTCTTCTGCCTGCGTTTATAATGTGATCAGGAAGACAACAGCATAGGCCGCAAGAAAACGAACCTGGAGCACTAAACAAAAAAAAAAACCGAACCCCAACACTTAATTACCAACGATGCCGACCGGTGGAAATCTAGCAGTCAGTTAATTGGGTATGGGATAGCAGCTAAACATTACAGTGACATTGAAAATCGGCTTTGACAAGCGATGTCAAGGGGCATCATCACGCTTCCGTTGGCATATAATAAAAAAACAGAGCCGCCCCCACTTGATGGAGGTTCGCGTTATAAGAACAAAAATTTCCCAAAGCTGGTAACTTATGCCCTGTGAGCTATATTTGGTTGTATATCACAGTGAGCTTTTGGACCATGGAAAATATCACACCACGAATTTTGTTATGTCCAACCAGGATTTTTGCCTTTTTCAGACGTGCTTAGCCCTGAGCCACGTATAGAGTGGAGCAAGAGACGAGAATTCTGCCCTGTATGTCAACTACAAAAGGGAGCTACTGTAGCGCTTCTTACAGAGATAGATGAGAGCAGAAAGAGCACAAGAAGACAGAGAACACCGACCTGAATGTCAACAACAGAAATCAGAACTATCCTACCTTTCCCCACTGTAACCACTACACTTCAAATCTAATGATTAATCACAGGAGGAAAGAAGTGGAGTATCCATTCATCTAGTGTGCTGAGTGGATTCAACCGAAGCGAAAAACCCCATCACTCTTAGAAGGCCTCATATTTGACAACCAACAAGAGCGCGCGATTTCTTTTCTGATCGAGTCGTAATCATGCCAAAATATTACAATGTTGGCCTATCACAACATTTCCCTATGACTAATCTTGTGTGTGCTGCCATATCTTACAAATAAAACATTTCTGGTTTGCTCCCCAGTCTGACTGATTCCATCGTAAAGCATGAGAGAACAGACGTGTTAAGGATAGGTGATACGTAGGACTGGTGGTGAGCATAAACAACAAGAAATACATCATAGGATCAATACTACACCCATTATGACTAAATCCGTGGCGTTGCAGTGGACGAATGAAAGTTACTGAAGTAACTAGGCTGGCGAACATCTATGCGGCTATGTCTTGAGGGTTCCTATTGCTAACTATGAACACTATGTATATCCTATATTAAATAACATTCTTAGAATCTACATGGTTGATGATATTACTAGGTTAACTAGCTTGTCCTGCGTTGCATATAATCAATGCCGTGCCTGTTAATCTAATCACAGCCTACTTTGCCAAACGGGGAATGATTTAACAAAAGCACAATCGTTGCACGAATGTACCTAACCATAAACATCAATAACTTTCTTAAAATCAATACACAGAAGTCTATTATTTTTTTAAAACCTGCGTATTTAGTTAAAAGAAATTCATGTTCGCAGGCAATATTAACTAGGGAAATTGTGTCACTTCTCGTGTTCATTGCACGCAGTCAGGGTTTGGGCCGYCTSGCTCGTTAAGAACTAATTTGCCAGAATTCTACATWRTTATGACATAACATAGAAGGTTGTGCAATGTAACAGCAATATTTAGACTTAKGGTTAACGCCCGTTTGATAAAATACTGAACGGTTCCGTATTTCACTGAAAGAATAAACGTTTTGTWTTCGAAATGATAGTTTCCGTATTTGATCATATTAATGACCAACGGCTCGTATTTCTGTGTTTATTATATTATAATTAAGTCTATGATTTGATAGAGCAGTCTGACTGAGCGGTAGTAGGTGGGCAGCACGCTCGTAAGCATTCATTCTGTCACGAACCGGCTCAAAGCCCGTAACAAAAAGGGAGACAACGTGGAGATAAAGAATAACAAAATATATTTATTAACTGAAGTAAAGTAAATACAATTAACAATGGTGTGTTTAGTCAGTAGTGTAAGTGAGTGGTCACGTGTATACATGTGATGAGGGGTGTTGAAAGGTGCCAATGCAAACAAACCAAATAGCCACAACCACAATCTGTCTGTCTGYATGGAGAGAGTCTCCTCAATGAATGGGGAAGAGGTGCATTTATCCTGGGACACACCCGAGCCCAGGTGTGTCCCATTTCACTGACGACCCTCCCGGCTCCGCCCACCGACATCCTTTTAAGGAAAACAAGAGCAAAGAGAAAGAATTCAGCAGACAGAGTGGGAGGGTCGTCACAATTCAAACAGCACTTTCCTGAGTTTGYCAGCAGCTCTTAGCAATGCTTGATCACAGAGCTGTTTATGACTTCAAGCCTATCAACTCCTGAGATTAGACTGGCAATACTAAAGTGCCTATTAGAACATCCAATAGTCAAGGTATTTGAAAATACAAATGGTATAGGAGAGAAATAGTCGACACGTCTCATTTCATATAACGCACAACTTAAAGCTTCTAACACTTGGAATAAGTGAATTAACTTGGGAATATATGAACCCACCAGCTTTCATATGTTCTCATCGTTCTGAGCAGGAACTTAAACGTTAGCTTTTTTTTAGGCATTGCAGCTTTGACTTTTTCTCGCAAGACACTGTAGGTTTTTTGGCATTATTTAACCCAAAATTGAGCATTGTTTCAGCATTTAATTTATGTATTATATTGCATGTAAATAAGTTGTTATTGAGTATTGTTGTATTGTCATTATTTAAAATATATATAGATATAAATAAAAGTCGACGATTAATCGGTATTGTTTTTTTTGGGGTCCTCTAATAATCGGTATCGGCGGTGAAAAATCATAATCGGATTACACTCTAATGTGTAATATATTTTTCCGATTCACCTGCTTTGCATATCTGTTATATGTAATGGAGCAGTTTTATCCCTTGCACCAACTATATACTCACTTTTCTCATCTGCCCTTTTTTTGGGAACATTACAACACGCACACTTTGGGCTTATTGTCATTTTCTTGGAGTTCTAACCTCCGTTACATCAGCCCTTTTGTCGCTACACTTCCTCTCTTTCTTTCTTTTCGTGAGCAAATACTGCATCATTATTCAGTAATCTCTCCTCCCCTTCCAAGCATCTGACCGCGTGCTCCCAGGACCATCACCTCCCACGGGATAGTGATAGGGATTATAAATAAGAGAGTGTCAGTGGCGGTTGTTGCCATTTAAGTTGAGGGAAGATATTGTTTTTAATGAGCATGGCCTTATTTCTATCACAGCATATTGGATGACTGTTATTCATATTCCATTCACCCAGCTCAATGTAACATSAATAGGTTTAGTCTAGTACAGCGTTTCTTAAATGATGGGTTTSTGTCGCGGACCTGTTAATGGTGGGTCGCGACGTGGCAGAGTAAAGGTATAATTATTTCATTAATTACTGGAATTGGTTTGGCCAAGTGCATCTGTGCTCTCTGTTCAGTGTGCTCTCTGCTTAGCAGCGCACTCTGCTCAGTTTTGCAGCGGCGCGAGTGTGAATGGGAGATGTCTGTGTGCTTCGCGGTTTACCTCGTCTTTTTTCAGCGCTGTCGTTCAAGCAGCTGACTTGTTATTCCCACTCGCCATCACTCACCGCTGTCGTGACGTGGACTCGTGCTAATCACAAGTTCTGAGCTCAATCGTCATGAAACCCATATACAGCGAAGAGTTTCTCTCTCTTTCATACAAACTTATAACGAGGAGMGCCCACAATGTGTTTTGTGCGGGGAAGTGTGCTTAGTCTATCATAACAAACAAATGAATAAAACAACACGTYCTGACCAAACATCCACAGCATGATTGTACACCCAGGGAGTTCTTTCARAACAGGGCAAAATACTTCAGGAAACAGTGCTTCGACAGTGGAAAAGTAAGTCAGCTAGCAAGGCATTGTCATTTTATAACAAGTGATGATAAGCAGAAATAAGGGAGTACTATCTCTCATCGTAGTAGATGTGAGTTTCTCTTTCAAACAATCCCCTGGCCTTGTACACAGCTAATAGCTAACATTCGCCAAAGCAAGCTAGCTACTGATAGTGCAACACTAGTAACTGTACAGATGAAGAGGAAAAATGATCAGGCCTGCCTCCCGAGTGCCAAGGCACTGCATTGCAGTGCTGCAGTGGGTTAAAGTCCAGGCTGTCGCAGCCGGCTGCAAATGGGAGTCCCAAGGGGCGGGCGCACAATTGGCCCACTGCCGTCCGGGTTAGGGGAGGGTTTAGCCAGCAGGGATGTCCTTGTTCCATCGTGCACTAGCGACTCCTGTGGCGGGAAGGGCGCAGCGCACGCTGACACAGTCGCCAGGTGTACGGTGTTTCCTCCGACACATCGGTGCGGCTGGCTTCCAGGTTAAGTGGGCATTGTGTCAAGAAGCAGTGCGGCTTGGTTGGGTTGGGTTTCAGAGGATGCACAGCTCTCGACCTTTGCCTTTCCGAGTCTGGGAGTTGCAGCGATGAGRCAAGACTGTAAATACCAATTGGATACCACAAAATTGGGGAGAAAAAKATTTACAAAAAATAAATGATCAGGCCTACTGTACATCTTACTGTAGAAATTATTGTTGAAAACTAGCTTKGAACTGTTGCTGTTAAAATACAATATTTATATTCTTAACTGGAATAAACTGATTGAAGCAAGATGCTTTTTGAGGCAAACACACTCACACAGTTCTGGGTTGCTCATCTACAGCAGGAAGTGGTCTCCTGCCTGACTGAGAAAGCAGTAGATGTTCTGGTCCTGTTTGGCACCACATACCTATGYGAGTCAGGGTTCTCAACTCTGACATACTTAAAAAAACAAGTACAGAAACAGTTTCAAGGCTGAGCATGACCTCAGTGTTGCATTGTCAAAAACAGAGGCCAGAATACACATGCTCTCATTAGGACTGTGTGTGTGTTTTCTGGTATTGTATTTTAACAGCAACAGTGGTTCCAACTTTAGACTTTCTTTTACAACAATAATTTTACAATAAGATGTACAGTAGGCCTGATCATTATTCATCTGTACTGTTAATTAGGGTTGCACTATCAAAAAGCCTGTGTGTGTGTTCTGTTATTCATCTGGGTGATGTGATCAATCAGTTCAGAAAAAATGATGTATTGTATTTTACAGCAACAGTTCCAACCTAGACAGATATGTAAGTGTTTTTAATGGGGAAAATAAACATTATAGATATTTACAGTTGAAGTCGGAAGTTTACATGCACTTAGGTTGGAGTCATTAAAACAGTTTTTTCAACCACTCCGCAAATTTCTTGTTAAATTCTCTGCGCTACGGATCCGTTTTACGGGATCATTTTCCTAAACAACCGCGAATTGCAGGGCGCAAAATATTACAAAAATATTTATAATCATGCAATCACAAGTGAAATATACAAACACAGTTTAGCTTGTTGTTAATCCACCTATCGTGCAGATTTTGAAAATATGCTTACAGAGAAAGAAATCCAAGCTTTTGTGAGTGTATCAATCAATGCTAGAACAGCTAGCCCCAAATTAGCATGTCACGAAAGTCAGAAAAGCAATAAAATTAATCGCTTACCTTTGATAATCTTCGGATGTTGCACTCACGAGACTCCCAGTTACACAATAAATGTTATTTTTGTTGATAAATATTACTTTATAACAAAAAAACGCCATTTGGGTTGCGCGTTATGTTCAGAAAACTACAGCCTCGTTCCGGTGCTGAAAGGCAGAAGAAAATTCCAAACGTATCAGATTCAAAAATATACAAAAAATATTTATAATCATGCAATCACAAGTGAAATATACAAAAACACAGCTTAGCTTGTTGTTAATCCACCTATCGTGTCAGATTTTGAAAATATGCTTTGCAACGAAAGCAATCTAAGCTTTTGTGAGTATATCAATCAATGCTAGAACAGTTAGCCTTATATTAGCTTGGTTAGCTTGGTCACGAAAGTCAGAAAAGCAATACAATTAATCGCTTACCTTTGATAATCTTCGGATGTTTGCACTCATGAGACTCCCAGTTACACAACAAATGTTTTTTTTGTTCGATAAATATTACTTTTATAACAAAAAAACGCCATTTGGGTTGCGCGTTATGTTCAGAAAACCAAAGCCGTTCCGTTCGACGAAAATTCCAAAAAGTATCCGTAATGGTCAATCCTCAGGTTGTTTTTAACAAACATAATCGATAACATTCAACCGGACCGTAACCTATTCAATAAGAGAGAAAAAGAAAAGGAGAGCTACCCTCTCGCGCGCAGGAACTATTCAGAGGACACCTGACTACTTTTGAAAAATCTCACTAATTTTTCAAAATAAAAGCCTGAAACTATGTTTAAGCCTGGTCATAGCCTGAGTAAGCCAATGGAAAAGGAATCTGGTTGATACCCATTTAAATGGAAGAAAGACGGGCCAGGAAACACAGATTTAAAATTTAAAAAATCACTTCCGGTTAGATTTCTCAGGTTTTCGCCTGCAGAATCAGTTTGTTTACTCACAGACAATATTTTGACAGTTTTAAACTTTGGAGTATTTTCTATCCTAATCTGTAAATTATATGCATATTCTATGATCTGGACCTGAGAAATAGTCTGTTTACCTTGGGAACGTTATAATTTTTTTTTTTAAACATCTGACCCCTAGCGTCAAGAGGTTAACAAACTATTGTTTGATAAGTCGGTTAGGACATCTACTTTGTGCATGACACAAGTAATTTTTCCAACAATTGTTTCAGACAGATTGTTTCACTTATAATTCACTGTATCACAATTCCAGTGGGTTAGATGTTTACATACATCAAGTTGACTGTGCATTTAAACAGCTTGGAAAATTCCAGAAAATTATGTCATGGCTTTAGAAGCTTCTGATAGGCTAATTGACATCATTTGAGTCAATTGGAGGTGTACCTGTGGATGTATTTCAAGGCCTACCTTCAAACTCAGTGCCTCTTTGCTTGACATCATGGGGAATTCAAAATAATCAGCCAAGACCTCAGAAAACAAATGATTATTATCCACAAGTCTGGTTCATCCTTGGGAGCAATTTCCAAACGCCTGAAGGTACCACGTTCATTTGTACTAACAAAAGTACCCAAGTATAAACACCATGGACCACGCAGCCGTCATACCACACAGGAAGGAGACGTGTTCTGTCTCCTAGAGATGAACATACTTTGGTGTGAAAAGTGCAAATCAATCCAGACAACAGCAAAGGACCTTTTGAAGATGCTGGAGGAAACATGTACAAAGGAATCTATATCCACAGTAAAACAAGTCCTATATCGACATAACCAGAAAGGCGCTCAGCGAAGAAGAAACCAGAGCTCCAAAACCGCCATAAAAAAGCTAGACTACGGTTGCAACTGCACATGAGGACAAAGATCGTACTTTTTGGAGAATTGTCCTCTTGGTCTGATTGAAACAAAAATATAACTGTTTGGCCAAAAAGGACCATTGTTATGTTTGGAGGAAAAAGGGTGCGGCTTGCAAGCCGAAGAACACCATCCCAACTTTGAAGCGTGGGGGTGTTTTGCTGCAGGAGGGACTGGTGCACTTCACAAAATAGATGGCATCATGAGGCAGGACAATTGTGTGGATATATTGAAGCAACATCTCAGTCAGGAAATTAAAGCTTGGTCGCAAATTGGTCTTCCAAATGGACAATGAACCCAAGCATACTTCCAAAGTTGTGGCAAAATGGCTTAAGGACAACAAAGTCAAGGTMTTGGAGTGACCATCACAAAGCCCTGACCTCAATCCCATAAGAAATTTGTGGTCAGAACTGAAARACTGTGTGCGAGCAAGGAGGCCTACAAACCTGACTCAGWTACACCAGCTCTGTCAGGAGGAATGGGCCGAAATTCAACCAACTTATTGYGGGAAGCTTGTGGAAGGCTACCCGAAACGTTTGACCGAAGTTAAGCAATTTAAAGGCAATGCTACCAAATACTAATTGAGTGTATGTAAACTTCTGACCCATCATCAAGCTTTGATAATTTGAATCAGCTGTGTAGTGCTAGGGCAAAACCAAAATGTGCAACCCTTAGAGGACCGAGTTTGGGAAACTCTGTCCAACATTGTTGTCACCATAGCTACTAGAACTAATGCGTTAATAAACCTGCAACAATCATGCAGTACAATGTACAGCAAGCAGTTTAGCAGTTACAACGAAATATAGCTAGCTCTCGCTTCTCCTTCATTTTTGTATTATTGTCTTTCTCTCTTTTTGAGTCAACTACTCATCCCATTTTATGCACTGCACTGCTAGCTAGCTGTAGCTCATGCTTTCAGTACTAGGTTAATTCTCTGATCCTTTGATTTGGTGGACAACATGYCAGTTCATGCTGCAAGAACTCTGATAGGTTGGAGG
Source organism: Salvelinus sp. IW2-2015 (assembly GCF_002910315.2). Classification (NCBI taxonomy): domain Eukaryota; kingdom Metazoa; phylum Chordata; class Actinopteri; order Salmoniformes; family Salmonidae; genus Salvelinus; species Salvelinus sp. IW2-2015. The sequence continues at coordinate 43,654,225 of NC_036866.1, forward strand.
ACGTCCTYGGGAAGTTGTCATAATTACTATGTAAGTCTATGGAATGTGGTGAGGACAATGAGCGTCCTAGGTTWTTTATTGAAGTCAATGTACCCAGAGGAGGATGGAAACTAGCTGTCCTCCGGCTACACCATGATGCTACCTCAGAGAGTACACTGTAGACCTTCATTGCAAAACAGTGTGTTTAATCCATTGTTTAGTGACCTGAATATGTTTATTATGGTTTTATCTAAAAAGGATAACTTTACATTTTTTTTTATGAGATTTTCTGAGGAAGATGGTCCTCCCCTTCCTCCTCTGAGGAGCCTCCACTGGTGTGTGTGAGTGAGAACGCGTGTGTGTGTATGCAGGGATTGTAAATGTGTTTGCAGGAAGGGAGCCCTGATGAGGGAGCCCACAAAGGCCTCCTGCTTTGGCAGCTGATGATTTACTGAGAGAGAGAGAGCCTGCAGCCTCACAGGCAGTGACTTAACTTCGTGCTCTGCAGCTAACAACCTCAAATACATAAATGTTAAACTCTCCTGACTGCCTCTAATGAAACAGGTCTTAATTGCCTTGTAGCAGCATCTCTAGACTAGCACAATTTCTCAGTTCCATATTTTCATTGCAGGGTTACCTCACACATAATATCTGCTCAGAGAGCTTTTAATTGGCTATACTTTGACTTCAAGTCAAACACCGTAGATGTGATGTCAAGCTACAACTCTAATTAAACATGAAAAAACAGTAGAGGGCTCCAAATTACATGATGTAAAACTTCACGAACTGAGGGCAAAGTTCTAAGCAGAGGGGCTACTGATTGATACTTCTTGTCAGACATACGTTTTCCTAGCATTCACGCACTTTCCAAAAGTATTGCAAAGTATTTCACCATGTAGATCAAATATTGTCACATGCGTCGAATACAGTACAACGGGTGTAGACCTTACAGTGAAATGCTTATTTAAGCAACAATGCAGTTTTAAGAAAAATAAGTGTTAAGTAAAAAATAGATAAGTAACAAACGTAAATAACAATAATTAAAAGAGCAGCAGTAAAATAACAGTGGCGGGCTATTAAGAGTTAAAGTGACTTTGCATAGATAATTAACAGAGAGTAGCAAGCACCGGAAAGAGGGACGACGACTACTTACAAATAGTCTTGGTAGCCCATATGATTAACTATTCAGGAGTCTTATGGCTTGGGGTAGAAGTGTTAAGAAGCCTTTTGGACCTAGACTTGGCATCCGTACCGCTTGCCATGCGGTAGCAGCAGAGAACGAGTCTTTGACAATTTTTATGTCCTTCATCTGACAACGCCTAGTATAGAGGTTCCTGGAGCAGGAAGCTTTGATCCCATGAGTTTGGAGCATGACTGACATGTTGTCCACCAAATCAAAGGATCAGAGAATTAATCTAGTACTGAAAGCATAAACTACAGCTAGCTAGCAGTGCAGTGCATAAAATGTGATGTTTGCTAGGGACAGCGGGAAAGTTGACACAATCAACTCCCCAATGACTGGAATTTCCCAGACCTGCTATAGGATGTCTCATCGTTATCGGTGATCAGGCCTACCACTGTTGTGTCGTCGACAAACTTAATGATGGTGTTGGAGTCTTGGCCTGGCCATAAAACACTGAAGCATACACGAGAGCATACTGTTTCGCTGATTCCACCAAGCTGTTTAACGCTGTTTACACGTTCTGCGTAAAAAACCGATTTACCAGAACGTTTACTCTAAGCATGCACTGACTGGCAAGTGTCTTCACTGACATTTTCAACCTGTCCCTGTCTGAGTCTGTAATACCAACAGGTTTCAAGCAGACCACCATAGTCCCTGTGTCCAAGAACACTAAGGTAACCTCCCTAAATGACTACCGATCCGTAGCACTCAGGTCGGTAGCCATGAAGTGCTTTGAAAAGCTGGGCATGGCTCACATCAACACCATTATCTCGGAAACCCTAGACCCACTCCAATTTACATACCGCCCCAACAGATCCACAGATGATGCAATCTCTATTGCACTCCACACTGCCCTTTCCCACATGGACAAAAGGAACAGTATACAGAGAGGCACCCAGACCTACGTCCCCAATATCTTTGTCTCTTTCTCATGTGAATGATGGGGATTTGGGCATTGTCGGGTGTCTGAAATAAATCCTTTGCATCCCACACGTTAAATAATAAAAATCTTTGTCCAGTTCGAGGTGAGTAATTGCTGTCCTTATATCCAGAAGCTATTTTCGGTCATAAGAGATGGTGGCCGAAACATTATGTACATAATTAGTTGTGAAAAAAACACGCACAATTGGTTAGGAGCCCAAAAACGGCAGCCGTCTCCTCCAGCGCCATTCTCTCTGCTATGATGGCGCGTGACTTTCATATACTCTAGGTAAAGAGTCAGGCCTTAATAAATGGGAGTGGTAAATGTCGTGGACAGTTTCACCCAACTGGAACATYCTTTAGGGTTCTACTCTCACTGAGAAAATGGGTTTGAATCAGCTCTATTCACTGGTGCAAAGACAAATGTATAAATAAAATGAAACACTCATATCCTAGAGCTTCTAGGTTGCAGTTTGTTGGAATTGATACTGTAAAAAGTTTAGGTTAGATCACACCACACTTGCCTGAATGCACTCCAACACTAATGAGATGCAGACAAAAAGTTGGTAACTTACACCTAAAAGTTCACCTKTTATATGACAAATTTTTTGGGGGCTAATTTATGCAGATGTTTTCCATCAACAAGTGTAAGCTACATCAGAGAAAATATCTAACCTTTATTTAACWTGGCAAGTTACTGACTGCCTGGTTCCATGAACTACATGTTAGGTATCCTGAGATTAGCTAAATATGTCATCCATGAGAAATATCCATCTCTCTTTATGTTCGTATTTTATATCCACACTCAACTTCAAATCTTAATTCCTCTAAGTTCCCATTTTTATTTACTTAAAAAAAAAGTTGACCTTTATTTAACTAGGCAAGTCAGGACTAAATGGAAAAATCATGAAGTGACCTGAAATGAGATTTGTTTATATTCTATCATAACAAGTGTAGGCTACACAGGAAATAGTACTATTTTCAACAGGACATTACATCTTAGCTCTCAGCATTGAGGGGAACACTGAGTATACAAAAACCTTTCCATGACATAGACTGACCCGGCTGACCCGRCTGACTGACCCGGCGAATCCAGGTGAAAGCTATGATCCCTTATTGATGTCACTTGTTAAATACACTTCAAGCAGTGCAGATGAAAGGAGCAGACAGGTTAAAGAATGATTTTTAAGCCTTGAGAAAATTGAGACATGGATTGTTTATGTGTGCCATTCAGAGGGTAAATGTGCAAGACAAAATATTGAAATGCCTTTGAACAARGTATGGGTGCCAGGCGCACCAGTTTGTGTCAAGAACTGTAACGCTGCTGGGTTTTTCACACTCAACAGTTTCCCTCGTCTATCAAGAATGGTCCACCACCCAAAGGACATCCAGCCAACTTGGCACAATTGTGGGAAGCAATGGAGTCAATATGAGCAAGCATCCTAACATTTTGTACACTCAGCGTTGCCATTCTACGATATTGAGTGAAAAGTTATGACCAGCAGTAAAAGCTAGTTGAATGTCAAACAGGGTCAGAGATCCAATGGTTAGAGCCTTTGGCCACGGCAGCAGTCTAAGTCTTTGGTTGCCATGCTGTCTTGGCCTGGCTACCATTCCACCAACCTCCAGCATTCCTCAATCGATACGGACGGATACAGACCGTAAATAAGCAAGGTCCTCTGGGAAGGAGGCAGAATCACATGATCTCAATCAATACACTGGCCAGCGTATTTCACCTCAGTTAGCACACCCATCCACCATGTTTGTGGTCTGTAATGCAGAATCCCTATACGGGTGTAGTTACTGATATCTTCTCATTAATTTAATGATTGGACAATTAATACTTCATGATGTGTCTTCTACTGCATTAAYAATGTACAAACAAGCATTTTGTTTTTGTTCTCTGAGGGTTTGAGGAAAATACTTCAAACATGTCAATATGTTCCTGCAGGCATACATTTTCTTTCAGCAAAAACAACACTGAAAGAGACGAATAAGGGTATGTAAATGTCTGATATTTTAAAAGATGTCGATACGATAACAAGTCCAGAGCGGAAAATGTTATCTTCTGAGAGACAAATCAATAGTGCCAATCTCACACCCAGCTCAAGTCTTTATTGATGCTTTTTGAGGYGCCACCCCTCTGCCTCGCCTCGGTTCCCTCTCTGCCCCCACCACAACACACACACACACGGCTATAGATCGAAGAAAACCCTCAAGACATAATTGACTGTATATCATTTTCGTGTAGTCTTCTTTGAATTTCAACAAAATATATATTGTTTTCCTTTGAAACCACCAAACCTTTAAAAACATGGTTTTACATCAATCGAAGCCTGGAGTTTAGCGATAGATGAAATGTGAAATTGTCTTTCTGTTCACTTGGGGCCCGATTCCGACTCAGGAAATGATGCCTTTCTTATGCACTTCTAAGTAGTTGGTATTCTCAGACACCTTATCAAGGTACAGTTCCTTCAGAAAGTATTCAGACCCCTTGATTTTTTCCACATTTTGTTACGTTACATTCTTATTCAAAAATTGATTAAATAAAAAAATCAGCAATTTACAAAATCCATAATGACAAAGTGAAAATGTTTTTGTTATTTTTAATACATTTGCGAACATTTCTAACAGAAATATATTATTTACATAGGTATTCAGACCCTTTGCTATGAGACTCGAAATTTAGTTCAGGTGCATCCTGTTTCCATTGATCATCCGTGAGATGTTTGTGTAATCGCTGCCAAAGGTGCTTCAACAAAGTACTGAGTAAACGGTCTGAATATTTATGTAAATGTGATATTTCCATTTAAAATTTTTAATAAATTAGCTAAAACATCTAAAACTTGTTTCGCTTTGTCATTATGTGGTATTGTGTGTAGATTAATGAGGAAAGAAAACGATTGAATCAATTTTAGAATAACGCTGTAACGTAACAAAATGTGGTAAAAATCAAGGGGTCTGAATACTTTCCAAGGGCACTGTAACAGGCGTGGTTCCCTTGTGTGCTGAATAAATATAATTCAACGTCTGACAACCTTCCCACTTTCTGGCCAACAGATTTTCTCGTTGACTTTTCATTCAATAGCGCTTTCAGTACATTTATCTTAAGCGATCCCTTTAAATACAGTGCACCTTTTAGTTCTAATTTTGTCAACAGACTCAAAAGAATTCAGAGATCGGGTGCAGARTATTAGGGATCAACTGTTACGACTTAGTCTGCACACAGCCCTTAATGATGTAATTAGCATACGTTTTTTATTTTTTATATTATCAACTGTTACTAATAATCCTCAGCAACAACCACAGGACGGTGTTTACAGAGGAAGCAATGAAGGTTAACAAAACAATGTATTTAAATGGAATATGAATGTAGTCTATACCAACTGAAGCGGAACTAACAGTAAATTGGCAGTTGAAAATGTGTTTTTAGGCCTACTGACGGTTGATACCAATAGTGGCAAATATTTAACATGATAGAAATAGGAAACAGAGAAAGTTTGCGTAGCCTATAATTAAGACATTCGAGAGTGCCCATCCCTACAAGTTAAAAGGCCGTACAATTACAATTCTACATAATGGCACAGCATGGCACAGCATTCTTGTTGATATGCTTCAGTTTGCTGTCATATTACTGGTTTCACATTTGTCTAAAGCAATTATAAGATAAAATACAGTACCAGTCAAAAGTTTGGACACATCTACTCATTCAAAGGTTTTTCTTTATATCCTCTTGACGCTAGGGGTCAGATTTTTTATTTATTTTTTAAATAACGTTCCCAAGGTAAACRGACTATTTCTCAGGTCCAGATCGTAGAATATGCATATAATTTACAGATTGGGATAGAAAATTGTCCAAATTTTCCAAAACGGTCAAAATATTGTCTGTGAGTATAACAAAACTGATTCTGCAGGCGAAAACCTGAGGAAATCTAACCCGGAAGTAATTTAAAAAAAAATCTGTGTTTCCTGGCACGTCTTTCTTCCATTTAAAGGGGTATCAACCAGATTCATTTTCCAATGGCTTCCTGAGGCTGTGACCAGGCTTTAGACATAGTTTCAGGCTTTTATTTTGAAAAATGAGTGAGATTTTTCAAAACTAGTCAGGTGTCCTCTGATTAGTTCCTGCGCGCGAGAGGGGTAGCTCTCCATTTTCTTTTTAGGTTACGGTCCGGTTGAAATATTATCGATTATGTTTGTTAAAAACAACCTGAGGATTGATTATAAAAAACCCGAGCCCAGGTGTGTCCAATTTCACTGACGACCCTCCCGGCTCCGCCCACCGACATCCTATTAAGGAAAACAAGAGCAAAGAGAAAGAATACTGCAGACAGTGGGAGGGTCGTCACATTCCAAACTTTTGACTGGTACTGTATATCTAAAACAAGTGTGAATTATACAATTCCCTTATCCAAACGGATTACTAATTGACCTAGTTCTTATATACAGTAGTTCTTATCAAGTTGTAAATTACAGTGCATGGAGAATGGTGTTATTTATATCTGAAAAAATAAAGTAAATGCTTTTTCCACTTGGAACCGGTAGGTTTGCAAAACCGTATGAAGACACACCTCTGCTACACCTTCATTTGTTTGATCACCACCRAAAACGAATAGCAGGTGAGTAGCATGATATTCTCATGCTTAAGTTCAAGGTCAGAATACACATGGAGAGAAAAGTGCATGAAAAGGGAATGACACCTACGCTTAACATKGGTCGGACAAAAAGCCGAGGCTATTTATTTTGGATTTTACCTCTGTGCCTGTGGAACCTCTCAAAAGTCTCCCGGTTAATTAAAACAACCATTTAAGACCCATTCGATGGGAAAGAAGAGTGAAGGATGACAGAATATTATACAGTACTGGTGTAATTTGTGCTTAATTGTAGTCAGAGAAATGGTGGTAGTAACAATCACTCTACTTGTGAGGTACAAACGCCCTCTTTTTCTTCAAGAGCTAATAAATAGATGAGACACCTGTCTTGTTCCTCTTGACAAGTTGAGAGAATCTGATCTTTGACTACTTGTATTAATAGAGTTGGATGTGAGTCTCTACCGATCTGTAGCCTGTGCACAGATCTAGTTGTGCTGTCTTGCCAATTCCTATGGTCATTGTCATACACCAGCCTATCTCTCTGCAGCCAAACTCTGAGTCAGGTTGCCTCCATGAGGCAGGATTTAACTGCAGGGAGAGGTGGATGTTTATCAGACAACCTGGTATTTAACTTTGTAGGACACATTTGTATTGATTGGTCTTTGTAATTTTCTCTGCAGTAGATTGASCCCCTCTTCACAGGCTGGCTGTGTGCATTAAAACAAACACGCAGAGCTGGGAGCTTCGCTGTTGCTGAGTCATTTGGGCCTTGGAAACCCCCTTCACATTATCATCGCAGTGGTTTAGTTGATAAGGGGGGGCCTCAATAGACTACCAAAATGGGGGTTTGTTTAGTTGAAGAGACACATTACATGTTGGCCTATCCAGCAGTGTATAGCAAAGCAATGAGGCTYGAGGRGGTGTGGTATATTTCCAATATACCATGGCTAAGGGCTGTTCTTATGCATGGCGCAATGCAGAGTGCCTGGATACWGCCCTTAGYTGTGGAATTTTGGCCATATACCACAAACCCCCGAGGTGCCTTATTGCTATTATGAACYKGTTACAAATGTTTTGTCATACCCRTGGTATACGGTATGATATACTATGGCTGTCAGCCAATCAGCATTCRGGACTCGAACCACCCAGTTTATAATTGAAATTGCGGTGCCGGTCTTTCACTAGTATAACCACACATTTATACAAATCCTGTGTTAAAATAACAKATTTTTACTATGCCAAAACATGATTCCTTGTATATCTAGTCTCCTTACTCTAGATRAACTAGTAGTTTACACTCACATTTAAAAGGTTATTCAATTCAAGAATGCAGTACAGAAGCTACATTTGGATCAACTCCAAAAAGGAGTAGAGTGGATCTTCCACACGCCAGAAATGTCCATCACGCTCCCTCAAACAAATTTCTCTGACCATCTACGGCCCTGTTTTGAGAGTCAATGGACCACTCTGAGTGCTGCCCCTACTTCACCTGAATTCTCTATTCATGGCCTCTCTCATTCTGTCAGCTTTGAAGTGGCGGCGAGTACCAGTCAGACCCTGAAAAACACAAGGCCCCCTTTCAGAATACCGAGCACTTCAATCAGGCTTGTTCTCTGCCTCAGCTAAAAAAATAAAGTATAGTTTGAGTGTATAGCTCTGCTGTGACTGGGGTACTCAAAATCAAAGCTGAGGGGGTATCTTAGTGTTTGTAAGAGATATGATAGCTGCACAGCAGCTATTGAGGGATGGTGTGACACATAGTTTCAGTGTTGCCATGATTTCATCAGGTCTGGAATGGATATAATTGGAACTGCAAAGGGACATGAAGAATGTCTATCAGAGTTCTCGCAAGATGTGAATGGCACAATCCAATTTATGATAACGATCTGCCATACACAAAATATAGAATTACATAAATAAGGTGCAATTATCCTTCTCAGTGATATTTTCAGTATTATAGGCGTAACATGACTCAGTATGTAACACAGTATAGAGTTTACTAGACTTGCTTCCCCCATTATAAAGAGCAATAGTTTGACATCCATTCCACAATTATTATTTTTTAATAACCATTAAGTCTTAACAAAACACCTATTTAAAAGTAAAGTACTTAAAGTAACACCTAACATATTTTAAGTGTCATCTTGCTAAAATACTGTATCTAACTGTGTGTGYGTGTGTATGTTGTTCAAACAGCTTGTGTGTGTTCAAGCTAAAGGTCACACAGATTTCTAAATTCACACATGATACTCCAGCGGGTCACTAAATCAGATTCATCTTTCCACTTCATCCTCAATGACTGAGGCTCCTTTTGTTGAGCACCAGCGACGTGTAGGCGACAAAAGATTATACTTTTTTCTGAAGAAAAAGGGTACTGTATTTCTTGAGGACAAGAGAAGATKTTGGAGTGTTGTCTATTAAAACCTTTTACTGCAGTGGGCTAAATCAGGGTAATCTTAAACAAATCAACTTTGAAACAAAAGTACACATATACCATATCGATATAGAGATGAAATGTATTCAATTTTGAGTTTGCATCACAATACTACACTTTAAATACAGTACCAGTCAAAAGTTTGGACATACCTACTCATTCAAGGGTTTTTCTTTATTTGTACTCTTTTCTACATTGTAGAATAGTGAAGACATCACACCTATAAAATAAAACATGGAATCGTCTAGTAACCAAAAAAGTGTTAATCAAATCAAAATAGATGTTTAAATTTTAGATTCTTCAACGTATCCACACTTTGCCTTGATGACAGCTTTACGCACTCTTGGCATTCTCTCAACCAGCTTCATGAGGTAGTCACCTGGAATGCTTTTCCAACAGTCTCATATGCTGAGCACTTGTTGGCTGCTTTTCCTTCAATCTGCGGTCCAAGTCATCCCAAACCATCTCAATTGGGTTGAGGTCGGGTGATTGTGGAGGCCAGGTCATCTGATGCAGCACTCCATCGCGCTCCTTGGTCAAATAGCCCTTACACAGCCTGGAGGTGTGTGTTGAGTTATTGTCCTGTTGAAAAACAAATGATAGTGGGACTTAGTGCAAACCAGATGGGATGGTGTATCACTGCAGAATGCTGTGGTAGCTATGCTGGTTGTGCGCCTTGAATTCTAAATAAATAACCAACCGTGTCAACAGCAAAGCACCCCCACAACATCACACCTCCTCCAACATGCTTCACGGTGGGAAGCACACATGCAGAGATCATCTGTTCACCTACCCTGCGTCTCACAAAGACACCGAGGTTGGAACCAAAAATCTCAMATTTKKACTCATCAGACCAAAAGGACAGATTACCACCGGTCTAATGTCCATTTCTCGTGTTTTTTAACCCAAGCAAGTCTCTTCATCTTATTGGTGTCCATTTAGTAGTGGTTTCTCTGCAGCAATTCGACCACGAAGGCCGGATTCACGCAGTCTTCTCTGAACAGTTGATGTTGAGATGTCTGTTAATTGAACTCTGTGAAGCATTTATTTGGCCTGCAATTTCTGAGGTTGGTAACTCTAATGAATTTATCCTCTGCAGCAGAGGCAACTCTGGTTCTTCTTTTCCTGTGGCGGTCCTCATGAACCAGTTTCATCATAGCGCTTAATGGTTTTTGCGACTGCACTTGAAGAAACTTTCAAAGTTCTTGAAATTTTCCGCTTTGACTGACCTTCATGTCTAATTTGGACTTGGTCTTTTACCAAATAGGGCTATCTTCTGTATACCAACCCTACCTTGTCACAATACAACTGATTGGCTCAAATGCATTAAGAAGGAAAGAAATTACAATTCAATTCCCTCATGAAGTGGAGAGCTTAAGTTGGCTTGAATTTCAACAATCTTCAAGTTATGACATTTTATTGGTATTGGACTGTTTGGAATGTTTGAATAGGAATTGGTATTGTAATACATATTTGGAATTTAATTCAATTGGAATTMMATTTCTCAGTTTAGAGTTTATGCACTTAGTATCAAAAATAGATGGAAGKATTTGTTTTATATCATTTCAACTTGTATTTCTATATTTCTAGTATRGCTAGGCTGTCTGAACAGTGACMTTATCAGCCTGAAAGCCTGAGGGAATTTAATTTGAAATGTAAATTGGGGGTAATATTGAATTGGGAATTTCATTCTTGGAATTTATCTAACATTGGAATTGAGAGGAAATTAATTATCTCCAAATTCAAAGACTGACCTGGATTTTTAATTGAATAGAATTTACAGGGAAAGAGAATTTAATTTGGGGAATTAACCAGTGGTATCAAACTATTTGCAACACTGCAGTTTACAAAAGATGAAACATGATTGTCAACTTTTCCATGCTTGATTYGTTTTCAGATTCATTTTCAGAGTATGAAACAAGCTTTAAAGCAAAACAGTCTGACAATGTACCCAGCAAATCTACATGTTTAGATAAATACCTTRCATTTACAGTTTGTAACGCTCTGGGCGTAGTGGGTGCGAAGTCRGGCGCAGGAAGCAGAGAGTACAGGGTAGTGCTATTTATTGCACACAAGCAAACATAAGCCACCCCACGAAACACAGGGCGCACACAAAACAAATGCCCCAAACAGGGGGACTCAAACAGTCCGGAGAAAAACCCACGCACGAAACACGTCAWCATAGACCGTGCTCAGAGCAACACAAAACAATCCCGCACAAAGAGCAGGCGGGCCTACTGGCTAATATAGCCCGACTAATCAGCCTACACACAAAACAGGTGAAACCAATAAACAGAAAGGGGAAAAGGGATCAGTGGCAGCTAGTAGGCCGGTGACRACGACTGCCGAGCGCCACCCGAAYAGGAAGGGGAGCCACCTTCGGGAGGAGTCGTAACACAGTTGGAATCAGAAGTGTACATACACCTTAGGCAAATACATCTAAACCTAGCCAAATACATTTAAACTTTTTCACAATTCCTGACATTTAATTCTAATAAAAATTCCCCGTCTTAGGTCAGTTAGGATCACCACTTAATTTTAAGAATGTGAAATGTCAGAATAATAGTAGAGAGAATAATTCATTTCTTTCATCACATTCCCAGTGGGTCAGAAGTTTACATACAGTCAGTTAGTATTTGGTAGTATTGCCTTTAAATTGTTTAACCTGGGTCAAATGTGTCGGGTAGCCTTGCACAAGCTTCCCACAAAAAGTTGTGAATTTTGGCCCATTCCTCTTGACAGAGCTGGTGTTACTGAGTCAGGTTTGTAGGCCTCCTTGCTTGCACACGCTTTCCCAGTTTTTACAACACATTTTCTGTGGGATTGAGGTCAGGGCTTTGGGATGGCCACTCCAATACCTTGACTTTGTTGTCCTTAAGCCATTTTGCCACAACTTTGGAAGTATGCTTGGAGTCATTGTCCATTTGGAAGACCCAAATGGACAAAAAAGTACGTTCTTTGTCCCCATGTGGAGTTGCAAACCGTAGTCTGGCTTTTAATGGCGGTTTTGGAGCAGTGGCTTCTTCCTTGCTGAGCAGCCTTTAGTTATGTCGATAATAGCGACTAATTTTACTGTGAGTTAATACTTTTGTACCCGTTTCTCCAGCATCATTCACAGGTTCCTTTGCGCTGTTCTGGATTGATTGCTTTTTCGCACCAAAGTACGTTCCATCTCCAGAGACAGAAAGCATCTCCTGTCTGAAATGGTAGACGGCGCATGTCCATGTGAGTATACCTCGTTCTAAATGTTTTTACAGCATAACGTGGTACCTTCAGGCTTTGGAAATTGCTCCCAGGACGAGAACCGACTTGTGTTCTACAATTTTTTCTTGAGTCTTGCTGATCTGGTCAAGCAAAGAGGCAATGAGTTTGAAATAGGCCTTGAAATCATCCACAGTTAACCGCCAAATGACTCAAATATGTCAGTTATAGCCCTATCAGAACTTCTAAAGCAATGACATAATTTTGGGCAATTTCCAAGTGTTTAAAGCACAGATAACTTAGTGTGTGTAAACTTCTGACCCACTGGAATTGTGATTACAGTTGAATATAAGTGAACAACTGTCTGTTAAACAATTCTTGGAAAAAATGACTTGTGTCATGCACAAAGTAGATGTCCTTAACCGACTTGCTAAAAGTATATTGGTTGAAAAATGACTTTTTATGTCTCCAACCTAAGTGTATGTAAACTTCCAACTTCATCTGTACATCACCCTTTTATCTAGCCTAAATAGTTCATTAGGACTTGATGAAAGGTATTTATATGCTGTATTACATCGACTATTTGCGAAACATCGGCTGAACTGTAACGACTTTCCTCTTCTTCTGGCGAGGAGTAAGAGATATCGGACCAATATGCAGCGTGGTAAGTGTCCATTTTAATATGTAAAACTGAACACTACAAAAATAAGAAAGTGAATGAACAAATGAAAATCGAAACAGTCCCGTATGGTGCAGACACAGGAAACAACCACCCACAATARACAACAGGCTACCTAAATATGGCTCCCAATCAGAGACGACTAACACCTGCCTCTGATTGAGAACCATACTAGGCCAAACACATAGAAATAGAACAACAGAACAAAACATAGAAAAAACAACATAGAATGCCCACCCCAACTCACGCCCTGACCAAACTAAAATAAAGACATAAAAAAGGAACTAAGGTCAGAACGTGACATGAACAGAATGACTAAACTCCTGTGAACCAAGTGTTCTCCCTCAGTGTGTTGAAAGATACAGTATCTCCTGGGTACACTGAGTCAGAAACAGAATCCTGGTGGTGACTATCTGTGAACAGTGTCTCTCTCCATGGACAGACCGATACCAGTTGGTTTTGCGGGTGTTTGCTTGAATAATTAATGATTTTTATCAAATGTATATCAGTCTCCTTTTAAATGTAATCAAGCCTGGCTTTACTTATCTCCCACGGAGGACCTTTCAACATACCTTCCAGGCACTTATTGGAAATTTGCATTTATAATCGCTTCCCCTTCTTGCTGGCTGCTGTAGCCGCTACACTGATTTGGAGAACGGTTATAAACAAAATACAGTAACCTACAGAAGTATCGGGACAGTGACCATTTTTTTGTTGTTGTTTTGGCTCTCTACTCCAGCACTTTGGATTTGAAATTATACAATAACTATGAGGTTAAAGTGCAGACTGTCAGTTTTAATTTGAGGGTACTTTCATCCATATCGGACCAAAAGTATTGGGACAAATTCACTTATGTTTATTAAAGTAGTCAACAGTTAAGTATTTGGTCCCGTATTCGTAGCACGCAATGACYACATCAAGGTTGTGACTACAAATTTGTTGGCTGCATTTGCTGCTGGTTTTGTTTCAGATTATTTTGTGCCCAATATAAATGAAAGGTGAATAATGTATTGTCATTGGAGTCACTTTTATTGTAAATAAGAATAGAATATGTTTGTAAACACTTCTCCATTTGGTTGGCGTCGTTTTCGTTGCGAGTAATCTCACAGCATCGGGCAGTTTCATGACGCGGCAGACAGATAAATTCCAAAGAGTATCACGGTAAAGTTTCGATAGAACACATTGTTCAAACGTTTTTTCATAACCAATCCTCAGGTTGTTTTTACAAATAATAATTATCTAAATTTCAACACAAGAGAGAAAGGAAAATGTCTCGCTCCATGGCGCACGCAGAGAAAGTTCCAGCGACATATCGTGCGGCCACTCTCCTGAGCCCCTCACCACCGAATAACAAATTCTAGGACATCTGGCTCATGTACCGCCACGTCCACTGAACCGAGGGCAGTCTGGCCTGGGGAGTCCTGGTCGGATGTGCGAGGATAGGTGCGTGTGGGGCTACGGATTTTTCCTCAGAAAGTGAAAAGGGAAGGCCTTGAAATAGACTCAGGGTATGTGTGAATACGGTCCTTAAAGACTAGTGACGAACCGCTCGTGGGGAAGCCGAGTTGGGAAGGTGTAGGGTAGGCCTTGGTAGGCAATTAGATTCAGAGAGTGATTACGACCATTAGATGACCGGGTGTTTGTTAAAGAATATGGGTGGGCAGGAGAAGTGTTGGTATTGGGGTAGGGCGCTTGCCGAATTGGTCGGCTTGAAACCTACGTGACTTGTCCCCTAGAAATCTCAAGCACAGTACGTCATTTCTTCAACGAAGGAGCAATAATAACTGCTCGGAGGCCTTAGACATTCCACCTCTGTGAGTTGGAAGTTTATCATGCTTGCCATAGGATTACCGGTCTGTTGCCCAGGACTTTTGCGTATTTTGACAAATGCGCAATGCGTTACTATCATGTATTTCGTGTACTCACCAAGTCTCACTGCTAGAACCATGGACTCTTGAACACTGGTAGAGTATTTGGATAGAAAATTCGTGTTTCTAGAGTGGTGTCTAAGAAGCAAATAGATCCTTTTGGAGTAAGCTTTTATTTTTTGCAGAAACTGCAGGAGATACAGATTATACTGTCGTGAGAGAATCTGTCTCACTTATCTTGATATAGCAGAGTTCATCTTGAGTGTGCAGGCAATCTTGTGGTTGCCTGTGTGTGTGCGGGCCTGGGTGGGAAATACGGCATTTTCATTTTCATAATCTTTGTTTTTCATTTGTGAGAAACAACGAGGAAACGTTTTTTATCCAACCATTGCCAAAATACGTCAGTCTCCACGCCAGACATAGCCCTTGTTATGACGTGTACTATTTAACCACATCTGTTGAGATTCTCTCAACTTCTTCTCGACGGTTCAGATTTTATTTCTTGTGTTTCTAAGTTCTAAATTTTTAGTGACTATACTGGTACTTGATAGACATTAAATCCCGTTCTAGTTGGACCTATGTCAGTCATGGGATACGTGACGCTGGTCACATCGTATTAGATCAAGATAGGCTGTGTGTTTTGGGGTGTTTTTGTAGCGCACCTGTGATGGTAGAAACAAATACACACTGGTTGATGAAAATAATAATATAATTCTGCCAGGTAAGCATAGGCTACTTTGTAGTTAACATTTTAATTGAGAAGACTTTATCAGCATCATCGCTAGTGGCTAAACAAAGTGGTAAGAGCTTGCACCGCACATACACAGACGTGGAATTCTCAGCGCCTCTTCAGAAAGTTTCAGAGGAGAAATACAAGTCACTGAGATTCCTTATGGTCTGTGTGTGATATTCGATCATGAAGCTGACATCTTAAGTCTAACATATTTCAAGTATACCTTATCTGCTCTAAACAATCAGATAAAAGGAAGCAACCTCTTAAAAAATACAGACTATGCTAGTACTCCAAACGATTCGCTCCGCAAACTCATCTCACATTTCCTAATCGAAATTATACAAAACAAATCTGTCAGCTGAGAGAGGTGACGCAACACATGTCCAATTTGCATCACTACATGTTCAATCAGATAGCTTGATTTGTGCAATAACCTCCGAATATAAGATCGTAGACAACAACGTGTAATGAGTGTTAATAGTGTCAATTGCAATGACACCCAATAAAATAACAGTGGTTAAAATGTTAGAGCTCTCTGTGCAGGTAGTTGACCCACATGACCACATGCGTGGCGCGAACAGCAAGCCAGACCTTTTTGGCCAATAACCGACAGAGCTTGTTGGCATGGGATGATTTGAACCAAAAATACTGAAAAAAATCAAATGAACAATATACTAAACCTCGAGGCCATCCTCAATGCTCAAGATGTCCAGACTCTCTCCCGCGTTTCATGCGTGACCAACTAGACGGTGAGGCAGCACCGGACCCAGCTTCTCGAAGCACATATTTGCGAAAGATGATACCAAACAGATTTCACGCCGATGTGCAGCAAGACGATTTCGGAAATCTTGAAGAAATAGTCTCGAGCGATTACTAATGGTTCATTCCTGACAGAAACGTGTTTCCTCATTTAATTGGGAGTTACTGTAGGTGTCATATATCTTTAGCTTAAATGCTTTAATGGCGTAGACTGCCAATTCCCACACTATGTTCTGCTCTCTTCTCTTCATCACACCTGTCAGGCTTAGCAAAGAAGAACCATGTGAAATCTTTCCATTTATAATTGTGAATTTAAAAGTCTCCGTCGCTCTGTAAGCGGCCTCTCCTAACTTCCCTCAAGAAGGATAGAGACTCAGTGTTTGATGTTAGCTCAACACGAATCCTATAAGGAATCTCGTACCTCTCGGTGAATTTATCACATGTGGGTAATATAAAGTGATGTACCTCTTTATTCTTTATTTGTAAGCCGAGTGTGCTCGCTCTCCCTTTCAGAGTTGTGCCCCTTATCACATTAAATACATCTCAGTAATTGTGCTACTGAGCTTGCTCTTAACGTGACATCTCTATATATGTAGGTGAGAGTAACTTCTCGTGATCAAGCTGTCACAGTTTATCATTGTATGATTCCGTATCGTTTTGTTCCGCCTCTTTTCTCCATCTAGAGTTGCTGCGAGTATGATTATTAGAGGGCTCGAGACGTGACGTGAGCACAAGTCTGAGAGACAGTGAAATGGTGATAGAAGAATTATTCTACAGCTCTAAAAAGCTCTCTATACACAGTATAATCCAATGTCTGGGACGAGTCCTGCAGTCGGACGAGCGGGAGGACGAGTGAACGCGAATGCGCAAAGTGTTATTGATCGTCTTGAATGTGCTATCGCCTCGCGCTCAGTTCATAGCTATGCTCACAGTGAGTGCTAGCAGATAGAGAACGAAGAGTGGAAGATTGGCTCCTTCACTTTCGTGGTCTCCTCCGTCTTTTTCTAAGTCGTTATTCTATTCACCGTGAGCGCTATGATAATGAAACGAATAAAGAAGCATTTATACAGTACACTCTCTCGAAAATTTAAATTTACGTGGGTAACGGAGCGGACACATTTTCATAATTACAATGTGTTCTACACACTATAGAAGCAATTTCATGTACACGATCATTTATCCTGGACAACTAGAACCCGTTCTCACGACCGTGTAATCATACCTCTAGATGTATTTCCAGGAAATTGAATAAGACGAAGGATTGAAGTGTCCGTATATGTGTCCAACGGTAAAAGGCTGAATGTGAGTATTGACACTCTGATTCATGTAGGCCTACTATCTCCTTGCTGTTTGTGCCCTTGGTCCAAGGCACTTAAACCCCCACAGTAGAAGAATGCATTGTTAGGCTACTGTATAAAACAACATGTTAGTCAACCTCCATCTGGAGAGCTATTAGTTGTGCAGGCTTTTTGATCCAGCCTGAACAAAACCCACAGGAGTCTGACGTAACAAGGGCCTGTGTGAGACAGTTGATGTTTGGGCTCAACGTGCGTTGTGGTTAGAGCGAGACTCAAACACAAAATCCTGCACACCCAGGAAAGCTCTCCTGGAGGATGGTTGACACCCTTGGATAAAAATATTGCATACATTACAAACTAAAACTTTTTATGTATGTTTTTATACAATTATTCTTCTTCACTTCAATTAATAAATCCAAATCAAACTGTATTAGTCACATGCGCCAGTGAAATGCTTAACTTACGAGTCCCTAACCAACAGGTGCAAGTTCAAAAAATACGGATAAGAATAAGAGGATAAAAGTAACAAGTAATTAAAGAAGAGCAGTAAAAAAGAATAACAATTATATACAGGGGATGCCTGGTACAGAGTCAATGTGCGGGTCACCGTTAGTTGAGTAGAATGTTTACATGTAGTAGAGTTAATTAAAGTGACTATGGCGATAGATGACAACAGGAGAGTAGCAGTGGTTGTGGACGGGGGGGGGGGCAATGCAAATAGTCTGGATAGCCATTGGACTAGATGTTCAGGAGTCCTTATTGGCTTGGGGTAGAAGCTGTTTTAGAAGCATCTTGGACCTAGACTTTGCGCTCCAGTACCGCTTGCCGTGTGCGGCAGCAGAGAGGAACAGTCTTATGGTACTAGCTGGTGGCTGGAGTCTGTGACAATTTTTAGGCCTTCCTCTTGACACCGCCTGGTATAACGGTCCTGGACGCAGGAAGCTTGGCCCCAGTGATGCAGGGCCGTACGCATACCCTCTGTAGTGCCTTGCGGTCGGAGGCTGAAGCAGTTGCACATACCAGGCCAGTGATGAACCATCCAGGATGCCTCTCGATGTGCAGCGGTAGAACATTTGAGATCTGAGGACCCATTGCCAAATCTTTTCGTCTGCTGAGGCGGGAATAGTTTGTCTCGTGACTGCCCTCTTCACGACTGTCATGGTGGTACTTTGGACATGTTAGTTTGTTGGTGATGTGACACAACAAGAATCTTGATCTCAAATCTGCTCCACTCAGTGTCCCGTGTGAGATTAGGGTGTGCTAGGTTCCTCCTTTCCTGTATCCACAATCAGTCCTTTGTCTTGTACCAGTTTGAGGGAAAGGTTGTTGTCCTGGCACCCCACCACATGGCCAGGTTCCTGACCTCTTCTATAAGGCGGTCTCATTGTTTTGTGGTGATCAGCCTTTACACGTTGTGTGCTCAGGCAAATTAGAATGATGGTTGATAAATCCGGCCATGCGCAGTCATGAGTGAATCAGGAGTAACAGGAGGGGGCTAAGCAGCACTGCCTGAGGGAACCCCATGTTCGAGGCACTGCATTGAAGTTTCCTGGGCGGGCCATAAGGATGTCCAGGATCCAGTTGCAGACAGGAGGTGTTTAGTCCCAGGAGTCCAACTGTAGTGATGAGCTTGGAGGGCACGTTGTTGTTGAACGCTGAGCTGTAGTAATGATTACAAGCATCATCACATAGGTGTTCCTCTGTCCACGGTTGGGAAGAGAGCGTGTGGAGTAGAGCAGAATAGAGATTGCATCATCTGTGGATTTCTGTTGGGGCGGTATTCGAATTGGATGGGTCGAGGGTTTCGGATGATAGGTGTTTTGATGTGATGCCATGACGACTTCAAAGCATTTCATGGTACTAGTGTGGTGCTACGGGTGACGCATTTAGCAGGTTACCCTTGGTTCGTTGGGCACAGGACTTGGTAGGTCTGCTTGAAACATTTTGGGTAGGAATTACAGACTCGGCGTTAGTGGAGACGGTTCGAAATATCAGTGAAGACACCTTTGGGGCTAAGC
>NC_036866.1:43674710-43684428 GCF_002910315.2 Salvelinus sp. IW2-2015
GGTTTTTGGATATAAAAATAATCTTTATCGAACAAAACGAACATTTATTGTGTAACTGGGAGTCTCGTGAGTGCAAACATCCGAAGATCATCAAAGGTAAGCGATTCATTTTATTGCTTTTCTGACTTTCGTGACCAATCTACTTTGCTGCTAGCTGTTTAATGTTTTGTCTACTGAGAGCTGTCCTCACATAATCGCATGGTTTGCTTTCGCTGTAAAGCTTTTTTGAAATCTGACACGCCAGGTGGATTAACAACAAGCTAAGCTGTTTTTTGGTATATTGCACTTGTGATTTCATGAAAATTAAATATTTTTAGTAATTTAATTTGAATTTGGCAAAAAATGTTGACAAATGATCCCGCTAAAGGGATCGGTGCGCCAAGATTAAGCATTGCCGTGGACTTACAACATCCAATCGAGTTGTTTTTCTATTAATAAAGTGTGATTTTGAAAAACCCGGGGGAAACGGAAACCTGGGAAAACGGAACTTGGAAAAAATATAACAGACTTTATAGGGCCCTACCYGTCGCCTCTGCAGACTCTCTTTCAAGCTCTGCTGACCTTGAGTAGGGCTTTTAAAATATGATATGCCCAGCCCTTACATGCATTGTACCTGGAAGTTGGAGAAATAACGTATAAACCATTCCATAAATCATATAACTTCTGGGTCATTAAGTCTCCTCTTCCTGAGCACTAGCTAGCTTGCGTCATCTGACTTACAGACACGTTCAATATCTCATCAATGGCCAGGGGTTGTGACACCGCTCCTAATAACATGCTGTCATCCGAACATCGTACTCCCTAAAGCCGTCTCTCTTTGGGAGTAGTAGGTTCGAGACTGCCTGARTGATACGCCACTAATATTTTGTGACGGATGTAAATCAGAGGGTAATGAAAAGAGGAAGTCTCTTCTGTCAAACTCCCAGTGTAATGCCTTAACGTTAACACCTCTGCTGTTTAATTTCRTTTCACCCTTTCGTTTTTACCATCCCGTCATGTTGTTAAACGGCAGATCAAAGGCTTAAAAGAGAATTAGCAGTCTTTTTCCTTCTTGATTTAACTTGAGAGGACATCTAATTGGATTAGTATTATCATTACTTTTACCACTTATTTCAAGAGGTTTAACCCATCAAATAGTCTTTTTGATACATTTTTTGAGCSGAAAACTGGTGCGTCCATCAATGGAGAGACTAGTGCGATGTGTGCTGAATTGTGGGACAGCCAGGCTAGCTGGTGGGTGCTGCTGGGGAGTTAGTGTGTGACAGGAGTGACACGTGTGTTTTTATGGAGTTCTTCAGGGGCTTTTGGGGGAATCTCGTTCCAAGCACAGCTCCTCAATGTTTGAATTAGCCTTTTGATCTGCTAATCAATTTGGAGAGGGAGAAGAAATTAACTGTGGATGTTCCACTCTTTCGCTCTCAGCCGACAAGCAAATTAATCACTCTTGCTGCATTTAATTCAATTTCTAGGGAAAAGAAGTTGGTAAAAAAAATGTTTTTATGTAACACTTTTAATACGGGCAGGTCTATTACTGGTTACAGAGCTAGGACAGAAAATCTGAATATATGACAAAGAAATTAATAATTCACAATCAGTGTTGTTGAGTAGTGAACTACATGTAGTTCAACTAGTCATTTTAATTACATTTTCCAGTTGCTTGGTTGTCTTCGAACTAAATTCAAATCTAGGCAGTTTTTTCAGTATTAATTACTTTTTACATTTAGCAGTGTAGCTTACTACTGCAACTACACATTTGCAAAAAATATATAAAATTGTATTTGTCACATGCTTTGTCAACAACAGGTGTAGGACTGACAGTGACATGGTTCTGTCCCAACAATGTAGAAGAACAAAATATTGAAAAATAATACCATGAGAGTAAATAACACAATGAGTAATGACTAATGTGTTATAGTACAGGGTACCGGTCATGTGAGGGGTACGACGGTAATTGAGATTAATATGTAAATATAGGTAGAGTAAAGTGACGACGGCCAACGGATAGATACTCAAACAGTGCAACACATGTGTGAGAGTCAGAAGATAGTTAGTGGAAAGAGTGTGATTGGCAGTGTTAGTTGCCGATAGCATTTTGTTTAATATTTTAGTGGTCTTATGGCTGGGGGTAAAAGCGTTCAGGTCCTATTGGTTCCAGACTTCCAGGTACATCTTACTCTGCGGTAACAGAGAGAACAGTCTATGACTTGGGTAGCTGGAGGCTTTAACAGTTGTTAGGGCCTTACTCCAGCACTGCCTGCAATAGAGGTCCTGGATGACAGGGAGCTCGGCCTCAATGATATACTGGGCCGTACGCACTACCCTCTGTAGTGTGTTGCAGTCGGATGCAAAGCAGTTGCCATACTAAGCGGTGATGCAGCCAGTCAAGATGGTCTCAATGGTTCAGCTGGATAACTTTTTCAATCTTCTCAGCCTCCTGAGGGGTAAAAAGCGTAATCGTGCCTTCTTCACGACTGTGTTGGTGTGTGTGGAGTATGTTAATTCCTTAGTGATGTGGACACAAAAGAACTTGAATCTCACAATCCGCTCCACTAYAGCCTTGTCGATGTGGATGGGGGCGTGCTCAACCCTCCGTTTCCTGTAGTCCACAATCAGCTCCTTTGTCTTGCTAACATTGAGGGAAAGGTTGTTGTCCTGGCACCACACTGCCAGGTCACTGACCTCTCTATAGGCGGTCTCATTGTCATTTGGGGATCAGGCCTACTACCGTTGTGTTGTCAGCAAACTTAATGATGGTGATGGAGTCATGTGCGGCCACACAGTCATGGGTGAACAGGGAGTACAGGAGGGGACTAAGTATGCACTCCTGAGGRACCCCCGTGTTGAGGTTCAGCATGGCATATGTATAGTCTACCCTCACCACCTGGGGYGGCCCGACAGGAAGTCTAGGATCCAGTTGCAGACAGAGGTGTTCAGTCCCAGGGTCCTGAACTTAGTGATGAGCTTGGAGGGCACTTTGTTGTTGAATGCTGAGCTGTACAGTCGTGGCCAAAAGTTTTGAGAATGACACAAATATTAATTTCCACAAAGTTTGCTGCTTCAGTGTCTTTAGATATTTTGKTCAGATGTTACTATGGAATACTGAAGTATAATTACAAGCATTTCATAAGTTGTCTAAACAGGCTTTTATTGACAATTACATGAAGTTGATGCAGAGTCGTGATGCAAAGTGTTGTCCCTTCTTTTTCAAGACCTCTGCAATCCGCCCTGGCATGCTGTCAATTAACTTCTGGGCCACATCCTGACTGATGGCAGGCCATTCTTGCATAATCAATGCTTGGAGTTTGTCAGAATTTGTTTTTTTTGTTTGTTTCACAAAATATCTATGTTTTGTTCCCTGAGCCACTTAGTTATCACTTTTGCCTTATGGCAAGGTGCTCCGTTATGCTGGAAAAGGCATTGTTCGTCACCAAACTGTTCCTGGATGGTTGGGAGAAGTTGCTCTCGGAGGATGTGTTGGTACCATTCTTTATTCATGGCTGTGTTTCTTCGGCAAAATTGTGAGTGAGCCCACTCCCTTGGCTGAGAAGCAACCCCACACATGAATGGTCTCAGGATGCTTTACTGTTGGCATGACACAGGACTGATGGTAGCGCTCACATTTGTCTTCTCCGGACAACCTTTTTTCCAGATGCTCCAAACAATCGGAAAGGGGATTCATCAGAGAAAATGACTTTACCCCAGTCCTCAGCAGTCCAATCTGTACCTTTTGCAGAATACAGTCTGTCCCTGTGTTTTTCCTGGAGAGAAGTGGATTCTTTGCTGCCCTTCTTGACACCAGGCATCCTCAAAGTCTTTGCCTTACTGTGCATGCAGATGCACTCACACCTTCCTGCTGCCATTCCTGAGCAAGCACTGTAGTGGTGGTGCCCCGATCCTGCAGCTGAATCAACTTTAGGAGACGGTCCTGGCGCTTGCTGGACTTCTTGGGTCCCTGAAGCTTCTTCATAACAATTTAACCGCTCTCCTTGAAGTTCTTGATGATCCGATAAATGGTTGATTTAGGTGTAATCATACTAGCAGCAATGTCCTTGCCTGTGAAGCCCTTTTTGGCAAAGCAATGATGACGGCACATGTTTCCTTGCAGGTAACCATGGCTGACAGAGGAAGAACAATGATTCCAAGTACCACCCTCCTTTTGAAGCTTCCAGTCTGTTATTCGAACTCAATCAGCATGACAGAGTGATCTCCAGCCTTGTTCTCGTCAACACTCACACCTGTGTTAACGAGAGAATCACTGACATGATGTCAGCTGGTCCCTTTGTGGCAGGGCTGAAATGCAGTGGAAATGTTTTTGGGGATTCAGTATATTTGCATGGCAAAGAGGTACTTGCAATTAATTGCAATTCATCTGATCACTCTTCATAATATTCTGGAGTATATACAAATTGCCATCATACAAACATGAGGCAGCAGACTTTGGGAAATTAATATTTGTGTTATTCTTCAACTTTTGGCCACGACTGTAGTCAATGAACAGCATTCTCACATAGGTGTTCCTCTTGTCCGGCTGGGAGAGAGCCGTGTGGAGAGCAATAGAGATTGCATCRTCTGTGGATCTGTTGGGGCGGTATTCGAATTGGAGTGGGTTCAGGGAGTCTAGGATGATATTGTGGATGTGAGCCATGATCAGACTTTCAAAGCATTTCATGGATACAGATGTGAGTGCTACTGGTAGATCGTCATTTAGACAGGTTACCTTGGTGCTTTTGGGCACAGGGACTGTGGTGGTCTGCTTGAAACATGTAGGTATTATAGACTGGGTTAGTGAGCGATCGAAAATATCAGTGAAGACACGCACCATGCTCTGAGTATGCATCCTGGTAATCATTCTTGCTCCGCGAACTTGTGAATGCTAACCTGTTTTGAAGATCTTACTCACAACGGCTGGTGCTCTCATACATGGTTCAGTGTTGCTTTCCTTAAAGCAAGTATAAAAAGCATTTAGCTTGTTTGGTCGACCCACTTCACTGGGCAGATCACGGCTGGGTTTCCTTTATAATCCATGATAGTTTGCAAGCCATACCAAGTTTGACGAGCGTCAGAGCCGGCGTAGTAGTATTCGATCTTAGCCCTGTGTCTACCATTTTTCAGTTTGATGGTGCATCGGAGGTCTTAATGGGATTTCTTATAAATGTCCGGATTAGTGTTCCACTTCTCGAAAGCCTTTATCTAAGTGCGGATGGTTGGGATATGTACACCACCGTTCAATAGTTTGAGGTCCTTGTTTTAAAAAGAAAAGCACATTTTTTGTCCATTAAAATAACATCAAATTGATCAGAAATACAGTGTAGACATTGTAATGTTGTAAATGACTATTGTAGCTGGAAAAGGCTGATTTCTAATGGAATGTCTACATAGGCGTACTGAGGCCCATTATCAGCAACCATCACTCCTGTGTTCCAATGGCACGTTGTGTTAGCTAATCCAAGTTTATCATTTTAAAAGGCTAATTGATCATTAGAAAACCCTTTTGCAATTGTTAGCAAACCTGAAAACTGTTGTTCWGATTAAAGAAGCAATAAAACTGTCCTTCTTTAGACTAGTTGAGTATCTGGAGCATAGCATTTGTGGACTCGATAAACGGGCTCAAAATGGCCAGAAACATAACTTTCTTCTGAAACTCATCAGTCTATTCTTGTTCTGAGAAGCGTCCAGTTCTAAATTGGTTTAGGACCTACTTAACCCAGTCAAGTTTGTCACCATTGGTGAACATACCGTAACCAGAGAAAATACAAATCACATGTGGCATTCCACAAGGTTCGAAATGCAGTAAATCATTTTGTTCCCCCTCATCAAATCTACACAGAATACCCCATAATGGCAAAGCAAAATCAGGTTTAGAATTTTTTGCTAATTTCTTTTTACAAAGCTGCAATATGACATTTACATAATTATTCCACCCCTTTACTCAGTACTTTGTTGAAGCACTTCTGGCAGCGATCACAGCCTGAGTCTTCTTGGGTATGACCATACAAGCTTGGCAAACCTGTATTCAGGTAGTTTCTCCATTCTTCCCTGCAGATCCTCTCAAGCTCTGTCAGGTTGGATGGGGAGCGTCACTGCACAGCTATCTGGAGCTCTGTCAGATTGACCAGATGGTTCTGACCAAGGCCTTCTCTCCCGTTTGGTCAGGTGGCCAGCTCTAAGAAAAGTCTTAATGGTTCCAAACTCTTCCATTTAGAATGATGGAAGGCACTGTGTTCTTGGGGACCTTCAATGCTGCAGACATTTTTGGTACCCTTCCCAGATCTGTGCTGCCAGTTGAGGACTTGTGAGGCATCTGTTTCTCAAACTAGACTCGCTAATGTAATTGTCCTCTTGCTCAGTTGTGCACCGGGGCTCCCACTCTTTCTATTCTGGTTAGAGCCAGTTTGCGCTGTTCTGTGAAGGGAGTAGTAACACAGAATGCTATGTAGAGTCTAGTTCTTTGGCAATTTCTCGCGGTGGAAAGCCTTCATTTCTCAGAACAAGAATAGACTGATGAGTTTCAGAAGAAAATTTTTCTGGCCATTTGAGCCCGTTATCGAGCCACAAATGCTATGCTCCAGATACTCAACTAGTCTAAAGAAGGACAGTTTTATTGCTTCTTTAATCGAACAACAGTTTTCAGGTTTGCTAACAATTGCAAAAGGGTTTTCTAATGATCAATTAGCCTTTTAAAATGATAAACTTGGATTAGCTAACACAACGTGCCATTGGAACACAGGAGTGATGGTTGCTGATAAGGGCCTCAGTACGCCTATGTAGACATTCCATTAGAATCAGCCTTTTCCAGCTACAATAGTCATTTACAACATTACAATGTCTACACTGTATTTCTGATCAATTTGATGTTATTTAATGGACAAAAAATGTGCTTTTCTTTTAAACAAGGACCTCAAACTATTGAACGGTGGTGTACATATCCCAACCATCCGCACTTAGATAAAGGCTTTCGAGAAGTGGAACACTAATCCGGACATTTATAAGAAATCCATTAAGACCTCCGATGCACCATCAAACTGAAAAATGGTAGACACAGGGCTAAGATCGAATACTACTACCCGGCTCTGACGCTCGTCAAACTTGGTATGGCTTGCAAACTATCAGATTATAAGGAAACCCCCAGCCGTGATCTGCCCAGTGAAGTGGGTCGACCAAACAAGCTAAATGCTTTTTATACTTGCTTTAAGGAAAGCAACACTGAACCATGTATGAGAGCACCAGCCGTTGTGAGTAAGAATCTTCAAAACAGGTTAGCAATTCACAAGTTTTCGCGGAGCCAAGAATGATTAACCAGGATGCATACTCAGAGCATGGTGCGTGTCTTCACTGATATATTTTCGATCGTCCATAAACCAGTCTATAATACCTACATGTTCAAGCAGACCACCACAGTCCCTGTGCCCAGACCCAAGGTAACCTGTCTAAATGACGATCTATTCCAGTAGCATCATACACATCTGTATCCATGAAAGAAATGCTTTGAAAGTCTGATCATGGCTACATTCACAACACTATTCATCCTAGACTCCCTTGAACCCACTCCAATTCGAATACCGCCCCAGCCGAACTGAACCACAAGAGCGATCCACAGATGATAACCTCTCTATTGCTCTCCACACGGCTCTCTCCCAGCCGGACAAGAGGACACCATGTGAGTGTGTAGTAGTTGAGAAGAAGCCTTATTGTTTCAGTCTCCCAGTATGACAATTTGTACGAGAGATCGTGGAACAGAGTTGAGAATGATTCACATACCTCCACTAAAATTAAACATATCCCCAAACAGTCTGTCTGCCTTGAAAATTGTATACAGATGGGCATCAATTGTAGATTCGCCACATGAGTGTGATATTCCAGTGAAGAAAGTGATCAGATTGAATTGCAATTAATTGCAAAGTACCCTTTGCCAGCAAATTACTGAATCCCTCATAAACAACATTTCCACGCTTTCAGCCTGCCACAAAGGACCAGCTGACATCATGTCAGTGATTCTTCGTTAATCAGCAAGGTGTGAAGTGTTGACGGAACTAACGCTGGAGATCACTCTGTCATTGCTGATTGAGTTCGATAAGACTGGAAGCTTCAAAAGGAGGTGGTACTTGAATCATTGTTCTTCTCTGTCAGCCATGGTTACCTGCAAGGAAACATGTGCCGTCATCATTGCTTTGCACAAAAAGGGCTTCACAGGCAAGGACATTGCTGCTAGTATGATTAACCTAAATCAACCATTTATCGGATCATCAAGAACTTCAAGAAGGAGAGCGTTAATTGTTATGGAAGAAGGCTTCAGGGCTACCAAAAAGTCCACAAGCGCCAGGACCGTCTCCTAAAGTTGATTCAGCTGCAGGGATCGGGGCACCACCACTACAGTGCTTGCTCAGGAATGGCAGCAGGAAGGTGTGAGTGCAATTGCTGCATGCACAGTAAAGGCAAAGACTTTGGAGATGCCTGGTGTCAAGAAGGCAGCAAAGAATCCACTTCTCTTCAGGAAAAACATCAGGGACAGACTGATATTCTGCAAAAGGTACAGATTGGATGCTGAGTGACTGGGGTATAAAGTCATTTCTCTGATGAATCCCGATTCCCCTTTTCGATTGTTTGGAGAATCTGGAAAAAAAGGTTGTGCCGGAGAAAGACAAATGTGAGCGTACCAAGTCCTGTGTCATGCCAAAAAGTAAACCGACATCTGAAGACAATTCAGTGTGGGGTTGCTTCTACGCAAGGAGTGGCTCACTCACAATTTTGCCAAAAACACAGCCATGAATAAAGATGGTACCAAACACATCCTCGAGAGCAACTTCTCCCAACCATCCAGACAGTTTTGGTGACGAACAATGCTTTTCCAGCATAACGGAGCACCTTGCCATAAGGCAAAAAGTGATAACTAAGTGGCTCAGGGAACAAAACATGATATTTTGTGGAACAAAAAAAAAATTCTGACAAACTCCAAGCATTGATTATGACTGCAGCATCATGGCTAGAGCCATCAAAGTTACAGGTATGTGGCCAGGAAGTTAATTGAGTTCAGCATCAGGCGGATGTCAGAGGTCTTGAAAAGAAGGGACAACACTTTGCATCACGACTCTGCATCAACTTCATGTAATTGTCAATAAAAGTCTGACACTTATGAAATGCTTGTAATTATACTTCAGTATTCCATAGTAACATCTGAACAAAATATCTAAAGACACTGAAGCAGCAAACTTTGTGGAAATTATATTTGTGTCATTTCAAAACTTTTGGCGCCACGACTGTACACAGCTCAGCATTCAACAACAAAGTTGCCCTCCAAGCTCACACTAAGTTCAGGACCCTGGGACTGAAACCATCTGTCTGCATTGGCGACTGGATCCTAACTTACTCTGTCGGGCGCACAGGTGGTGAGTGGTAAGACTATACATATGCCATGCTGAACCTCAACACGGGGGTCCCTCAGGAGTGCATACTTAGTCCTCCTGTATCCCTGTTCACCCATGACTGTGTGGCCGCACATGACTCACATCACCATCATTAAGTTTGCTGACAACACAACGGTAGTAGCCTGATCCCCAAATGACAATGAGACCGCCTATAGAGAGGTCAGTGACCTGGCAGTGTGGTGCCAGGACAACAAACCTTTCCCTCAATGTTAGAAGACAAAGGGAGCTGATTGTGTGATACAGGAAAACGGAGGTTGAGCACGCGCCCCAATTCCAATCGACAACGCGCTGTACAG
>NC_036866.1:43684624-43687712 GCF_002910315.2 Salvelinus sp. IW2-2015
TAAAGATTGACTGTCTGTCCCCACCCTGAGTGTTGATGATTCATCATGCAGAGGCCATAGAGAAGCCAGATGTAGACATTGCATATAAGAGTTAAGAGTTCCATTTCACGTCATGTTGTTTACCGGTTTCTTGCGGTTATTTATCCTGGGAAAAGGATATGGTTTTGGGCGGTATATCCGGGGACTCTCATTAACCGGGTTCCGCCATTCAACCCTAGCTGGGTATCAGGCAAGCAAGACATGATGACAAGTTTGATGATTTGTGCTCTAGCCTACCACGCAAAGGCAAATACATGCTTAGGAAATTGATATGACAATTTAAGCCTTCTACCTGCATTCTGGATCCTATCCCCAACACCTTCTTCAAAACAGTTTTAATTGCATATCTGAAGTGCAAGCTATTGTTAATCTCTCCCTGTTCACAGGCACTTTCCCCACTGCACTAAAGACTGCTATGATGAAACCCCATTCTGAAGAAAAGTAATCTAGATTCTTCAGTTCCTAGCAATTTTCAGCCAATCTCCAATTTTCCATTCTTAAGAAAATTCTGGTTTAATTGGTTTTCAAACAGCAAAATAATTTAAGGGCCAACTCTATTTAAAAAAAAAATCCTATGTATTTGTGCCCACAACAGCACAGAGACAGCCAGTGTTAAATGATCTTAGAGACAACACAGATGCCAAACAGCCTCACTGTACTCTTAGATTCGACATTGATGACCATGATGTCCTTCTGGACAGACTGGAGAGGTGGGTTGGCCTCTCTAGTCCAGTTCAAATTGGTTTAGGACCTACTTAACCCAGTCAAGTTTTGTCACCATTGGTGAACACCGTAACAACAGAGAAAATACAAATCACATGTGGCATTCCACAAGGTTCGAATGCAGTAAATCATTTTGTTCCCCCTCATCAAATCTACACAGAATACCCCATAATGGCAAAGCAAAATCAGGTTTAGAAATTTTTGCTAATTTCTTTTTTACAAAGCTGCAATATGACATTTACATAATTATTCACACCCTTTACTCAGTACTTTGTTGAAGCACCTTTGCAGCGACTACAGCCTCGAGTCTTCTTGGGTATGACCATACAAGCTTGGCAAACCTGTATTCAGGTAGTTTCTCCCATTCTTCCCTGCAGATCCTCTCAAGCTCTGTCAGGT
Organism: Salvelinus sp. IW2-2015; assembly: GCF_002910315.2. Classification (NCBI taxonomy): domain Eukaryota; kingdom Metazoa; phylum Chordata; class Actinopteri; order Salmoniformes; family Salmonidae; genus Salvelinus; species Salvelinus sp. IW2-2015. The sequence goes on from NC_036866.1 coordinate 43,685,786, forward strand.
TGGATGGGGAGCGTCACTGCACAGCTATCTGGAGCTCTGTCAGATTGACCAGATGGTTCTGACCAAGGCCCTTCTCTCCCGTTTGGTCAGGTGGCCAGCTCTAAGAAAAGTCTTAATGGTTCCAAACTCTTCCATTTAAGAATGATGGAAGGCACTGTGTTCTTGGGGACCTTCAATGCTGCAGACATTTTTGGTACCCTTCCCCAGATCTGTGCTGCCAGTTGAGGACTTGTGAGGCATCTGTTTCTCAAACTAGACTCGCTAATGTAATTGTCCTCTTGCTCAGTTGTGCACCGGGGCTCCCACTCTTTCTATTCTGGTTAGAGCCAGTTTGCGCTGTTCTGTGAAGGAGTAGTACACAGCAATGTACGAGATCTTCAGTTTCTTGGCAATTTCTCGCGTGGAATAGCCGTCGATTGAGAGGCCAACCCACCTCTCCAGTCTGTCCAGAAGGACATCATGGTCATCAATGTCGAATCTAAGAGTACAGTGAGCTGTTTGGCATCTGTGTTGTCTCTAAGATCATTTAACACTGGCTGTCTCTGTGCTGTTGTGGGCACAAAAACTACATAGGATTTTTTTTTTAAATAGAGTTGKCCCTTAAAWTRTTTTGCTGTTTGAAAACCAATTAAACCAGAATTTTCTTAAGAATGGAAAATTGGAGATTGGCTGAAAATTGCTAGGAACTGAAGAATCTAGATKACTTTTCTTCAGAATGGGGTTTCATCATAGCAGTCTTTAGTSCAGWGGGGAAAGTGCCTGTGAACAGGGAGAGATTAACAATAGCTTGCACTTCAGATATGCAATTAAAACTGTTTTGAAGAAGGTGKTGGGGATAGGATCCAGAATGCAGGTAGAAGGCTTAAATTGTCATATCAATTTCCTAAGCATGTATTTGCCTTTGCGTGGTAGGCTAGAGCACAAATCATCAAACTTGTCATCATGTCTTGCTTGCCTGATACCCAGCTAGGGTTGAATGGCGGAACCCGGTTAAYGAGAGTCACCCGGATATACCGCCCAAAACCAATCCCTTTTCCCAGGATAAATAACCGCAAGAAACCGGTAAACAACATGRCGTGAAATGGAACTCTTAACTCTTATATGCAATGTCTACATCTGGCTTCTCTATGGCCTCTGCATGATGAATCATCAACACTCAGGGTGGGGACAGACAGTCAATCTTAGTATGGAGCGCAGCTCACAATGCACGTAGACCTATCATCTCATCATRGTAACTTTTTTTCTTGTGACAGGCAGCCTRCCTGCATTTGCTGCAGCATAGTCTGTGTTATAGTAATATAAAGACTGAATGCACATCCAATTTACCCATCTACATCTGTCTTTCAGTGGTCACCTTATTTTTTAATTGTAATGATTTATTGCATTGCTTAAATCAGTGCTTAAATCAATGCACACGCATGCACTCTCTCGCAGTCTCTCTCCATTAACTCCATTCAAATTGGATCCAAARTAGATGATCCTGTTCTATGTTGATATATAGCCCTATTCGTATATACTGTAGATGTCCTMGCCTACCTCTTTCAGGTAATACATTCAATTCAATATCTATATATTTAGCTAAATAATTATGGGTTATGCATAATACACTGCTCAAAAAAATAAAGGGAACACTTAAACAACACAATGTAACTCCAAGTCAATCACACTTTGTGGGTTGTAGACTCCGTCTCATGCTACCACTAGAGTGAGAGCACCGCCAGCATTCAAAAGTGACCAAAAACATCAGCCAGGAAGCATAGGAAACTGAGAATGGTCTGTGGTCACCACCTGCAGAATCACTCCTTTATTGGGGGTGTCTTGCTAATTGCCTATAATTTCCACCTTTTTATTGCTATCTTTGCACAACAGCATGTGAACATTTATTGTCAACCAGTGTTGCTTCCTAAGTGGACAGTTTGATTTTCAC
>NC_036866.1:43691634-43698614 GCF_002910315.2 Salvelinus sp. IW2-2015
GAAAACACACTACAGGCTGATCCAACTTTTGATGTAATTGTCCTGTAGAAAAGTCAAATGAGGCCTCAGTAGTGTGTGTGGCTCCACTGTGCCTGTTTCCACTTTAATTTTGAGTGTGACTCCAAATCCAGACCTCCATGGGTTGATAAATTTGATTTCCATTGATCATTTTTGTGTGATTTTGTTGTCAGCACATTCAACTATGTAAAGAAAAAAGTATTTAATAAGAATATTTCATTCATTCAGATCTAGGATGTGTTATTTTAGTGTTCCCTTTATTTTTTTGAGCAGTGTATGTCACGCCCTGATCTGTTTCACCTGTCCTTGTGATTGTCTCCACCCCCTCCAGGTGTCGCATATTTTCCCCAGTGTATTTATCCCTGTGTTCCCTGTCTCTCTGTATCAGTTCATCTTGTCTGTTTCAAGTCAACCAGCGTGTGTTTTTCCCATGATCCTGATTTTGCTATTCTCTCTCTTGCTATTCCTCCTGGTTTTGACCCCTGCCTGTTTTCTGGACTCTGTACCCGCCTGCCTGAACAGTCTGCCTGCCCTGACCTCTAGCCTGCCTGCCACTCTGTACCTCCTGGACTCTGATCTGGTTTTGACCTTTTACCTGTCCACGACTATTCTCTTGCCTATCCCTTTTAGAACTAATAAATATCAAACACTCAAACCATCTGCATCCCGTGTCTGCATCTGGGTCTGGCCCTGAGCCATTATATAATAAGCTTCTAACTCATAGCCTCTGTCTCTAGCGCAATACGCACGCACCTGTGCATGTGTATTGCGAGAAAAGCTAGACTAGAATAGCTTGCTGGACATTTCTTATACCAATAGACCAGGTAATCCAGAACTGGGGTACACGCAATGCCGTCGGGGGTACGGCAAATTTTGTATATACATTTAAAAAAAATTTTTTTACATTTCTTCACATTTTCAAACAGTACATTTATATTTTCCAACGGGGCTCTACATTTGGGTAAGGTTTTCTTCGCCTGAGTAGCCTCGTTTTACTGCCAAAAATAAAATTAAACCATCTAGTGTTCAGCGAAATAACACAATGTCAAATACAGGTAGCCTAGTCAAATAATTAACATCCAATCACATTAACCATTACTCTCTCGTGGGAAACCTTCACTCTTGCGCTGACATTTAGAAAAAGAACATGACAATTTGAAAAATAAGCAAGGGAGTTTTTTGAGCAACAATAAAAGAGACTTTTGTGTAGTAAGACAATGAATAAAAGCAACAGATACCATTAATAAGGAGGGCTAAGAGTTATGTCACGACTTCCTCCGAAGTCAGTCCCTCGCCTTGTTCAGGTGGCGTTCGGCGGTTGACGTCACTGGCCTTCTAGCCATCGCTGATCCACTTTTCATTTTCCATTTGTTTTGTCTTGTCTTACACACCTGGTTTCAATCCCCCAATTACCTGTTCATTATTTAACTTCTGTTCTTCCATATTTGTTTGAGTTATTGTTTCTATGTGGGAAGGTCCGTTATTGTGGGCTCTGTTTTTGTATTGCATTTATTATATGTTAAGTAAAATACGTTTATTTACTCATATCTGCTGTCCTGCGCCTGACTCCTATAGCACCAGCTACACATAGACCTCCTGACAGTCTCTTATACTGGTGGACTCACCGAGTGGCTAGGACAGGCAAAGCCCCATGCTATTGGTGCGACGGCACCGTTAATGTGTCTTCCTGCTACCATGGATATGGCTGGGACAATGCAGAGGAAGAAGGCCCAAAAAACTATACAGAAAAATTACTTCATCGAACAACACTGTTTCACGACGCATCAGTGACATGGCAGGAGATGTTTTGAAACAATTACTGCTTCACAAAACAAGCCAGTGAATTATATGCGTTACAGCTGGATGAGACAAACAGATGTGGCAGGCCTGGCACCTGGTTATGTCCGTTACGTTTACGGGAGGTCAATTAATTAAGGAAGACATCGTCTTCTGCAAACCACTGGAACCAGGACAAACATGAGAGGATATTTTTAAAGTACTTGACAGCTTTGTGACATCAAATGGACTTTGGTGGTCAAGATTTTGGTATCTGTACTGATGGCGCAAAAGCCATGACAGGGAGACATAGTGGAGTGGTAACGGCGTGCAAGCAGTTGCCCCCGACGCCACTTGGGTACACTGCAGCCATCCACCAAGAGGCTTCTTGTTGCCAAGGGAATGCCAGACAGCTTGAAAGACATTTTGGACACTACAGTGAAAATGGTTAACTTTGTTAAAGCGAGGCCCTTGAACTCTCGTAGTATTTTTTGCATTGCAGTGTGGGCAGTGCCATGTAACGCTTTTACAGAAGTGCGCTGGTTATCAGGGGCAAAGTATTGACATGTTTTTTTAATTGAGAGACGAGTTACAGTTCTCAAATCAAATCTGTCACATACACATGGTTAGCAGATTTAATGCGAGTGTAGCGAAATGCTTGTGCTTCTAGTTCCGACAATGCAGTAATAACCAACGATAATCTACCATACAATTCCACAAACTACTACCTTATACACACAAGTGTAAAGGGATAAAGAATATGTACATAAAGATATGAATGAGTGATGGTACAGAACGGCATAGCAAGATGCAGTAGATGGTATAGAGTACAGTATATACATATGAGATGAGTAATGTAAGGTATATAACATTATATTAAGTGGCATAGTTTAAAGTGGCTAGTGATACATGTATTACATAAAGATGGCAAGATGCAATAGAGTACAGTATATACATATGAGATGAGTAATGTAGGGTAGTTAAACATTATATTAAGTGGCATTGTTTAAAGTGGCTAGTGGACATTTTTTACATACATTTCCATCAATTCCCATTATTAAAGTGGCTGGAGTTCAGTCAGTATGTTGGCAGGCGGCCACTAAATGTTTAGTGGTGACTGTTTAACAGTCTGATGGCCTTGAGAATAAAAGCTGTTTTTCAGTCTCGGTCCCTGCTTTGATGCACCTGTACTGACTCGCCTTCTGGATGATAGCGGGGTGAACAGGCAGTGGTCGGGTGGTTGTTGTCCTTGATGATCTTTTGGCCTTCCTGTGACATCGGGTGGTGTAGGTGTCCTGGATGGCAAGGTAGTTTGCCCCGGTGATGCGTTGTGCAGACCTCACTACCCTCTGGAGAGCCTTACGGTTGTGGGCAGAGCGTTGCCGTACCAGGCGGTGATACAGCCCGACAGGATGCCTCGATTTGTGCATCTGTAGAAGTTTGTGAGTGCTTTTGGTAAGTTAGCCGAATTTCTTCTTCAACTCTCCTGAGGTTGAAGAGGCGCTGTGCTGCGCCTTCTTCACAACGCTGTCTGTGTGGGTGGACAATTCAGTTTGTCCATGATGTGTACACCGAGGAACTTAAAACTTACTACCCTCTCCACTTACTGTCCCGTTCGATGTGGATAGGGGGGTGCTCAGTTTTTCTTTAAAGTGTTCTTTAAAGCCGGTGACGATGTGCTAAACTCCACAATGCCATTCAGATGAATCACGGAACATATTCCAGTCTGTGCTAGAGAAACAGTGCTGTGCTTAGCATCCACTTCTTCGGACCACTTGTGATTGGCGCGTAACTGGTACTTCATGTTTGAGTTTTTGCCTGTAAACAGGCATCAAGGAGGATAGAGTTTATGGTAGATTTTGCCAAATGAGGTTTGTGTCATTTTGTCTAATGACTGGAGTGGAGGTTTAGGGTGCAGAGAAGCAAATAGTAGCGGTTCCAAAGCAAAGCAGAGGGAATATAACTGAATAGAATATATTTAAAATGAGGGAAAGCAGGGTCAGACCTCCAGTGTCTACGTTGGGCAATTGAATATTCATCATTCTCACCCTAAACACTGCTATGATTAATTGCACCGCTGGTGTGATTAAAATATGAATTCCTTTAAAATTCTGAACTTTTGTAAGAGGTGTGCTACTCAAATTGAGAACCACTCTAATGTTTAATGTATGTTGCACTTATTGTTTTGGCTTGGGTAGACAGCCTCTGTTTGGCAAGTAGGACTTCTTTTGAAATTTCCATGGTCGGTTACCTCTGAGGTCAAAGTCATCACGACTGAAGTTTGAGTCTCCACAGACCAACTGACAACGTATTTTAAAAGATAGTTTCTGTTTAATTTTCCATTTGTATTAGTTCATATGAGTCACAATTGTTGACAGAGCTGTTGGCCTGGACTCAGCAATGCTAATTAATCAACCTTTGGTGAAGAGGACTCATATCATAGGATTGTTCTGGGTTTCGTATCWCAGCCCAGTTCTGCAGCAAACGTGTGGTTTTGACTCACTTTCTGCCCTCATCATCAGTCATGCAGAGGGTTGGTGCAGCTTAGATTAATTTCCCATGAATCACATTTATTCCTTGAATGGTTTYATGTCATTGTTACAGAATTACCTGTTCCATTCTACTGCTTGCCCTCACACATCTGAATGATAATACCTTAAATATGCCATAGGATATGATTTATATAGGTTGTAGAAGATGTGTAAATATTTAGGAAGCTACTCTGAAAATATAGTTTACTAAGCTAACAATTACTTCACAATGGAAGAAGATAAATTACACTAAAGCTGCCCTAAAGAAAAATATAGTTTAAAAAAAGAAAGTAATTYAGTACATCCAAACTACTTCCTGAARAATTGTCGTCTGAAATGTCATACACTACAAATTGCCAGACAGGTCACATGTGAACAGAATGTGTAATTTAAACACAAAAACAGTTTTAAGTGAAAACGATTGCCTATTTCACCCGTCTCATGTCAAGAAGGCACTGTTTCTACCATCGTTTCCTAGGACCGAAAACAGCTTCTGGACATCAGAACAGCGGTCACAAACCTTGATTTGGATGAAGATGTCTGGATGCTATTCTTACCCCCGGACCAGACCCTGATGCCCAGGTCTCGAAAAGAGGAAGTGCTGAATGAGAGCCAAGCGAGGCGGTGTCATGATTAAACTATGTTGGCGAGCATGTAGACCACCATTTCTCTCTGTTTTGTTGGCGAACGTACATACCTAGTGAACTGGAAGAGCTCCGCTCCGTTCTATCAATGGGACCTGAAGAACTGTATATYCGGCAGCCTCAGGAAAGGGTGTGTCGCTGGTGGGTGATCTCTAGTCTTAAAGATGTCTCAAGGTTCTTAACGTCTCCTGATGTACTGGCCTGTCTCCTGGTAGCGCCTCCATGCTCTGGACACTACGCTGACAGACACAGCAAACCTTCTTGCCACAGCTCGCATTGATGTGCCATCCTGGATGAGCTGCACTAACTGAGTGTGGGTTGTAGACTCCGTCTCATGCTACCACTAGAGTGARAGCACCGCCAGCATTCAAAAGTGACCAAAACATCAGCCAGGAAGGATAGGAACTGAAAAGTGGTCTGTGGTCACCACCTGCAGAAYCACTCCTTTATTGGGGGTGTCTTGCTAATTGCCTATAATTTCCACCTTTTGTCTATTCCATTTGCACAACAGCATGTGAAATGTATTGTCAACCAGTGTTGCTTCCTAAGTGGACAGTTTGATTTCACAGAAGTGTGATTGACTTGGAGTTACATTGTGTTGTTTAAGTGTTCCCTTTATTTTTTTGAGCAGTGTATTAACATACGCAGCCTGGTTGGCTAATAGGATGGTCTAGGGCCCAGCACTTATCCCTTACAACAAAGGCACATGTTATTCAATCTGTGAGCTGGAGTTCCACAGGTGTGTAGGCTACATTGTTTTGTCATCAAAACAAAAGGCATACATMATTTTTATTTCACTAGACAAGTCAGTTAAGAACAAATTCTTATTTACAATGAGTGCCTATCCCGGACGGCGCTGGTCAACCTATGGCACTCCCAATCACGGCCAGATGTGATGCAGCCTGGATTCAAACCAGGTACTGCAGTGACACGCAGTGTCTTGCGCCACGYGGGAGCCCACATAATGCATCTTAATTCACTATATCGTTGTTGTACTGTTTTCGATAGGTCACCAGAATATGCAGAAGATGGACTAGAACAGCCTATTTGCATGGTGGGCCATCCTGTCTGCTGTCTATTCATTGCAGAATGCCATGATTATCTACAGGGTAGACTATAGGCCTCTGCGTCTAAAGCCAAACACAGTAAGCAATACTAAGTACTCTTAGTATTACTTGCTGTGYTAGGTATCAGATGCAATGGCCCATAGTATAATCTTCGTTATTATCACAGTCTTATTTCATCATTTTGCAAAAAAGACTTTGATGATACTGGAGATTTCACTTATTAACATTTTTCTAATGCGTAAACACTCTTGAATAATTTTGTTCAAAAGTAAATAAAGATAYCAGACTGCAATAAAGGGTTGTTGTCATTCTTCATATATTCTCGTCAGTTATTTRCATAACATAATAAACAGATGCACTGCAATTCAACTGATATATTGTGACACATGCATTTGTTTAAATAAAATCTCTCAGATCGAAAACAAGGTTATAATGAAAGTCAAAATCATGGTGTAAAAGTCAAGCTCTGGAAGGTACAGTTGAAGTGGGAAGTTTACATACACTTAGGTTGGAGTCGTTAACTTGTTTTTCAACCACTCCACAAATTTCTTGTTAACAAACTATAGTTTTGGCAAGTCGGTTAGGACATCTACTTTGTGCATGACACAGGTTATTTCACTTATAATTAACTGTATCACAATTCCAGTGGGTCAGAAGTTTACATACAGTAAGTTGACTGTGCCTTTAAACAGCTTGGAAAATGTCAGAAAATTATGTCATGGCTTTAGAAACTTCAGAWAGGCTAATTGACATCATTTGAGTCAATTGGAGGTGTACCTGTGGATGTATTTCAAGAACTACCTTAMAACTCAKYGCCTTTTTGCTTGACATCATGGGAAAATAAAAATAAATCAGCCAAGACCTCAGAAAAAGAATTGTTGACCTCCACAAGTCTGGTTCATCCTTGGGAGCAATTTCCAAATGCCTGAAAGAATCACATATCT
>NC_036866.1:43702918-43729000 GCF_002910315.2 Salvelinus sp. IW2-2015
AAAGCAGGTGTAACTGAGTCAGTGTGTAGGCCTCCTTGCTCGTACAGCTTTTTCAGTTCTGCCCACAAAATTTCTATAGGGGAGGTCAGGGCTTTGTGATGGCCACTCCAATACTTGACTTTGTTGTCCTTAAGCCATTTTGCCACAACTTTGGAAGTATGCTTGGGGTCATTGTCCATTTGGAAACCCATTTGCAACCAAGCTTTAACTTCCTGACTGATGTCTTGAGATGTTGCTTCAAAATATCCACATAATTTTCCTCCCTCATGATGCCATCTATTTTGTGAAGTGCACCAGTCCCTCCTGCAGCAAAGCACCCCACAACATGATGCTGCCACCCCAGTGCTTCACAGTGGGATGGTGCACTTCGGCTTGTAAGCCTCCCCCTTTTCTCCAAAAATAACGAGGGTCATATTGGCCAAACAGTTCTATTTTTGTTTCATCAGACCAGAGGACATGTCACCAAAAAGTATGATCTTTGTCCCCATGTGAGTTGCAAACCGTAGTCTGGCTTTTTTTAATGGTGGTTTGGAGCAGTGGCTTCTTCCTTGCTGAGCGGCATTTCAGGTTATGTCGATATAGGACTTGTTTTACTGTGATAAAGATACTTGTGTACCTGATTTCTCCAGCATCTTCACAAGGTCCTTTGCTGTTGTTCTGGGATTGATTTGCTCTTTTCGCTCTTTCGCACCAATGTACATGAGGAAAAAGATATTGATCCCCTGCTGTTTTGTACGTTGCCCACTGACAAAGAAATGATCAGTCTATAATTTTAATGGTAGGTTTATTTGAACAGTGAGAGACAGAATATCAACAAAAAAAATCCAAAAAAACGCATGTCAAAAATGTTATAAATTGATTTGCATTTTAATGAGGGAAATAAGTATTGACCCCTTCTCAATCAAAAAGATTTTCGGCTCCCAGGTGTCTTTCATACAGGTAACGAACGGAGATTAGGAGCACACTCTTAAAGGGAGTGCTCCTAATCTCAGTTTCTTACCTATATAAAAAGACACTTGTCCACAGAAGCAATCAATCAGATTCCAAACTCTCCACCATGGCCAAGACAAAAGCTCTCCAAGGATGTCAGGGACAAGATTGTAGACCTACACAAGGCTGGAATGGGCTACCAGACCATCGCCAAGCAGCTTGGTAGAAGGTGACAACAGTTTCTGTGATTATTCGCAAATGGAAGAAAACAAAAGAACTGTCAATCTCCTCAGCCTGGGGCTCCATGCAAGATCTCACCTCGTGGAGTTGCAATGATCATGAGAACGGTGAGGAATCAGCCCAGAACTACACAGGGAGGCTCTGTCAATGATCTCAAGGCAGCTGGGACCATAGTCATCAAGAAAACAATTGGTAACACACTATGCCGTGAAGGACTGAAATCCTGCAGCGCCCGCGAAGGTCCCCCTGCTCAAGAAAGCACATATACATGCCCGTCTGAAGTTTGCCAATGAACATCTGAATGATTCAGAGGACAACTGGGTGAACGTGTTGTGGTCAAGTGAGACCAAAATGAGGTTCTTTGGCATCAACCCAAACTTGCCCGTGTTGGAGGAGGAGGAATGCTGCCTATGACCCCAAAAACCATCCCCACCGTCAAACATGGAGGTGGAAACATTATGCTTTGGGGGTGTTTTCTGCTAAAGGGACAGGACAACTTCACCGCTCAAAGGGACGATGGACGGGCCATGTACCGTTCAAATCTTGGGTGAAAACCTCCTTCCCTCAGCCAGGTATTGAAAATGGGTCGTGGATGGGTATCCAGCATGACAATGACCCAAAACACACGGCCAAGGCAACAAAGGATGGCTCAAGAAGAAGCACATTAAGGTCCTGGAGTGCCTAGCCAGTCTCCAGACCTTAATCCCATAGAAATCTGTGGAGGGAGCTGAAGGTTCGAGTTGCCAAACGTCAGCCTCGAAACCTTAATGACTTGAAGAAGATCTGCAAAGAGGAGTGGACAAAATCCCTCCTGAGATGTGTGCAAACCTGGTGGCCAACTACAAGAAACGTCTCTGACCTCTGTGATTGCCAACAAGGTTTTGCCCACAATAATCTCCTATGTCAGGAGGAATGGGCCAAAATTCACCCAACTTATTGTGGAAGGCTTGTGGAAGGCTACCCGAAACAATCTTAGCTATCAGTCATCATCATGAATCAAGTCGACAATCTACTGGCAAATCCTTTTTAGTCCTTGTCATATGAAGAGAAATAATGAAGACAAATTTTACATAAAATGTATCGGTGCTCATATGCTATTCAGTGTAGTGGGTGTGTGGTCCCAATTCAAGGTTTAAGGATCTCTTTTCCAATCTTAAATTATAAACATTCAACATTGGCCATGCTGTCAATCCAGCATGATTTCTGCCACGCCCAAAACAACTGTTAACTCAGAACTGGGAATCTTGTGGAAGGCTACCTGAAACATTGGACCCAAGTTAAACAATTTAAAGGCAATGCTACCAAATACTAATTGAGTATGTAAACTTCTGACCCACTGGGAATGTGATGAAATAAATAAAAGATGAAATAAATCACTCTATTATTCAGACATTTCACATTCTTAAAATAAAGTGGTGATCCTAACTCACCTAAAACAGTGATTTTTACTAGGATTAAATGTCAGGAATTGTGAAACTGAGTTTAAATGTATTTGGCTAAGGTGTATGTGAACTTCTGACTTCAACTGTATACTGCCTTCAGAAAGTCTTAATACCCTTTGACTTATTCCACGTTTTGTTGTTACAGCCTGAAATCAAAATAGATTAAATATATATTTTTCTCACCCATCTACACACAATAGCCCATAATGCTGAAATGAAAACATGTTTTTAGACATTTTTGCATAAGTATTCACACCCCTGAGTCACTACTTTGTAGAAGCACCTTTGGCTGTGATTACAGCTGTGAGTCTTTCTGGGTAAGTCTCTAAGAGCTTTCCACACCTGGATTGTGCAATATTTGCCTATTACTCTTTTAAAAAAAATTTAAGCTCTGTCAAATTGGTTGTTCATCATTGCTAGACAACCATTTTCAGGTCTTGCTATAGATTTTCAAGTAGATTTAGGACAAAACTGTAACTCGGCCTCTCACGGTCTTCTTGGTTAGTAACTCCAGTGTAGATTTAGCCTTTAAGCTTATTGCAGACTGAACCAGGTTTTCCTCTAGGAGTTTGCCTGTGCTTAGCTCTGTTCCATTTCATCCTGAAAAACTCCTTAACGATTACAAGCATACTCATAACTTGAAGCAGCCACCACTATGCTTGCAAATATGGAGAGTGATACTCAGTAATGTGTTGTTTTGGACTTACCCCAAACATCACACTTTGTATTCAGGACAGAAAGTGAATTGCTTTGACACATTTTTTGCAGTATTACTTTAGTGCCTTGTTGCAAACCGGATGCATGTTTTGGTTCAGGCTTCCTTTTCCCTTACCCCAATTAGGTTAGTATTGTGGAGTAACTACAATGTTGTTGATTGTAACGGTACTCGTCCTCGTCTAATGACGAGTATGAAAGATCGGACCAATGTGCAGCGTGGTAAGTGTCCATTTTAATGAAATCCAACTGAACATGAACACTGAATGACAAAACAACAAAAGAGAATGAACGAGACTGAAACAGTTCTGTATGGAAAAAACACAGAAAACAAACTACCCACAACCCATAGTGGGAAAACAGGCTACCTAAGTATGATTCTCAATCAGAGACAACGATCGACAGCTGCCTCTGATTGAGAACCATACCAGGCCAAACACAGAAATACAAAAACTAGACTACAAAACATAGAATGCCCACCCCAACTCACGCACTGACCAAACTAAAATAAAGACATAAAAAAAGGAACTAAGGTCAGAACGTGACATTGATCCATTGTTACGTATACGCCGGGAGTCAGGAAGCAGGTGCAGAAGGTGAGTTTAATAATGAAAAATGCAGATAAACAAAACAAGAGTGTACAGAACGTGAATCAAAGCAATACTACCTAGTTACTGATGGCTACTGAGGGTTAAGTAAGGGGAGAGAAATAATTATGTCCAGGTGTGTGTAATGATGGTTGCCAGGGCTGGTGGTCAGTAGATTAGCGATCTCRAGCGGGGGAGCGGTAGTAGGCATGACATCAATCCTCAGTTTTCCCCTATCACAGCCATTTAACTCTAACTGTTTTAAAGTCACCATTGGCCCTGTCTCTTATACACATCTAGATGTGTATAAGAGACAGGAGATGAGGTAGTCATTCAAAAATCATGTTAAACACTACTATTGCACACAGAGTGAGTTCATGCAACTTATGTGACTTGTTCAGCACATTTTTACTCCTGAACCCAAAACAAAGGGGTTGAAAAGGTATTGTCTCAAAACATTTCAGCTTTTCATTTTAAATGAATTGATAAACATAATTCCACTATGACATTATGGGGTATTGTGTGTAGGCCAGTGACTCAATCTCAATTTAACCCATTTTAAATGCAGGGTGTAACACAACAAAATGTGGAAAAAGTCAAGGGTTGTGAATACTTTCTACGGTCACGGTAAGTCTTTCACAGTAAAATGTATTTATTTTCTGATCCTTACAAAATAAGGAACACCTGTTTTAGTGACTGATGGTACTTTCATTTTTTTAATGTAATCAGCAATGACATGTATTCTTGGATGCTAAGGGAAGCCAGGCTTCCCCAAAACATTTACCAGGAAAACAGGGGGGAAAACATACAAAATAATGTMTTTTTCATCTCTCTGTGTTTCATAAATGTCCTTCAATTCGCAAGAGGCTGAGTGTATCTCACCGGAGAAAGCCTCTAAACGAACGAAACAGCGCCCCTCTGTCTCAGTATGTGTAGCCCATCTATCTGATTCTGTCTGGTCAAAGAGTATTACATTGTTGTCCCCCTTAGCATTGAATGCAAGGCAAGCCAGCGAGCATTTGGCCTCTTGAATTTTTTATAAAATATAGCATTAAGCTAAACTGAGTGAGCTCAGCTGTGAATGGTCCTGGCGCATCAAAAAAAGTGTAAAGGTAATCCAGTTTGGATTTGGCTTCACACCATTCACATTACATCAGAAGCCAAACATCATTAATTGTTGCATGTGAGTGGACCAAGATGCAACGTGGTATGGTTCCATCCTCTTTATTAGGTAGTGAAACTCAAAAGAAAACAAAGTGCAAAACAAAACKTGAAGCTCATGTAGTGCTCGCAGGCAATTATACCTAGACAAGATCCCACAAAGCACAAAGGGGRAAATSGCTGCCTAAATATGATCCCCAATCAGAGACAACGATAAACAGCTGCCTCTGATTGGGRACCATACCAGGCCAACATAGAAATATAAATCACCTAGATGACCCACCCTAGTCACACCCCGACCTAACCAACATAGAGAATAAAAAGCTGTCTATGGTCAGGGCGTGACACGTTGTCCTCTGGTAACTAGCTAGCTAAAATTGGCCCTTTCCTAAATTAGCCATGGATAGGGATTTGGACTTGTGGTTTTATTTAATTATCTGTACTGGACAATTATTATAATAATTGTAATCTGATCCAACCATAAATTTWGAAATTTTGCCCCTGGTTTGAGAGAATGGAAGTTCAACATGAAGCTAGATGTATTAGGCTAATGTTAACTAGCTGGCCTGGCGAATCGTTGCCCAAGAAAAAAAGTTAGGCTAACGAGCAAGCATTTTAGCCAGGTAGCCTAGGACAACAACTAAACGTGTATACTGTATGACAGTCATAGACCGTTTAGGCAACATGAAAGATAACGGAATTGACGTTTCTCTACAAGTAGGGTGAGTCAAAAAAAATTATCTACTTGCACGCACACACAGAAATATATAGGCTACCATGGACAGCAACATCATATTTAGCTAACGTTTTTTGGACTAAAGAGTGTTTGGCATCTTTTAGTTGTCACTGTATTAGACTAAGCATAGGTGATTAGATGATGTTGAAATGGTGCTGGAATAGTGGCGGCAGGGCGGTTTTCTTGGCGACTTGCGGTAACTCTGTTCTAAATCAAAATGTCGGGAAAAATGTACTTGCTTGACCATGCTGTAGGTCATGTAAATGTATATTACATTTAATATGTCTCTTCTTATTGTATAGGACTTAGGCCTACATATTACGGTGTCAAGGCATGTGAACTAACAGGTTATAGAGCAAACAATGTAATTACCACAACACACACACTACCGTTCAAAAGTCCTTGCTTTTAAAAGAGATGCACATTTTTTGTAAATTTAAAATGACTTCAAATTGATCAGAAATACAGTTTTTGCAGCCTCTCTCATCGTCACTCAATGCCTAGGTTTACCTATATCATCCTGACCAACTTGCYCTCTAAATTTACCTCTGCTGTTTTCAACCAGGATCTCAGCGATCACTGCCTCATTTCCTGCGTCCGTTATGGGTCCGCGGTCAAACGACCACCCTTCATCACTGTCAAACGCTCCCTAAAACACTTCTGCGAGCAGGCCTTTCTAATTGACCTGGCCCGGGTATCTTGGAAGGATATTGACCTCATCCCGTCAGTAGAGGATGCCTGGTTGTTCWTCTAAAGTGCCTTCCTCACCATCTTAATTTTCTTAACTGCATTGTTGGTTTGTAAGTAAGCATTTCACTGTAATGTCTACACCTGTATTCGGCACATGTGACAAATACAATTAGGTTGGATTATTATATATCATATGACTTAGGAAAGCTCAGCTTAAGGTCTAGCTGGTTTTACTTTGCTACAGGCATACATGATCATATTATTTCAGTTATGGACTATCAAATATTACATTATTTTATGTGTTCTCAAATGTGAGAGAGAAAACCTTAAGAATATAAAATGTAACTTGTCACCTTGCCAACAGGTTGTTAACTTGTTGCTACACATTTCCCTTCCATTCATGATCTCCTTAAGTGCTGAAGGGTCATCGCTGAGGAAGGGCTGCAGGATGAGGAGGACAATGAGGTCATGGACTTCCTGGAGGAAGATGCTTTTGATGAGGAGATACTTGGTGAAGACTAGGACGAAGAGTATGAGATACACACAGACAGGAGAGACAGGTTACATTAAACTGGCAGAGAAGAAGCTGAACCGTCATATGTTGATGCTGGTGGTGGCTGCTATACATATTAAACTGAGGGTGCAGGTTGAAGAAATGCTATAGTCTGGTCCCAGATCTGTTTATGCTGTCTTGCTAACTCCTTATGTATGATAGTTGTATGACAGGGCTCTAACTCCCCTAGCTCCACAATGAGATAGCCAGCCTGCCAGCTTAGTGGAGTCTGCAACTAGCACAGWCAGTGTAGTCAGCTCAGCTATCCCCATTGAGACCATGTCTGTGCCTTGATCTAGGTTGGGCAAAACTAAACATGGCGGTGTTCGCCTTAACAATCTCACTGGAATAAAGACCTCCTACATTCCTGTCATTATTGAAAGAGATTGTGAGGTCTAAATAATTGGGCTAGTTATAAGCCGCCTCCAATGTCATTTTAGAGAGTTTGGTTGTGTTTGGGATGCTCTGGATCGACGTGTAATATCCAGCAACTTCGCACAGCCATTGAAGAGGAGTGGGACAACATGCCTGATCTACTCTATGTGAAGGCGATGTGTCGCACTGCATGATGCAAATGGTGGTCATACCAGATACTGACTGCTTTTCTGATCCACATCCTTACCTTTTTTTAAGGTATTTTGTGAGCAGCAGAAGCATATCTGTATTCCCAGTTATGTGAAATCCATAGATTAGGGCCTAATGAATTTATTTCAATTGACTGGTTTCCTTATATTAACTGTAACTAAGTAAAATATAAAAAATTGTATATTGTATTTATATTTTTGTTCAGTGTATCTAGACACTTACTTGATTTCAAGATCCAYGCGATGCTTGGTGGAGCTGCTGGGAAATCCATACATACCTAGCCTGATTTTGCAATGTAGTCTGATACAAAATTTGCTGTGCAGGAGGTTCGACTGAACTTCTCTGACAGGTGATTGTTCAGATGGTAAACAGTCAAAGGCAGCCATAATGCACAATCTCTAGCTTTTGAGCCAGCACCAAAACTTTGATGGAATATGTAAATTAATGATTCACTTTAATTGGTCTATTATAATCAGATGGCAAGGTGACGTTATGCAGCGGTCAAAAATTACGTCCCACCCGAACAGGCTGAAAATTCAGGTAATTTTTTWAAACGGCTCTTACACAAAAAGGGCATTATCATTATTTTCACATCATAGTATTGAAATCACATCAGTAAACAAGGAAAAACATGCTTTTAAATGCGCTGCCCCTTTAAAATACTCCTGCAAATAGATCAGCACTCACTTCAGGGGGCTARAAGGCTGGAGGGTCAYACTGTCASACCCTGATCTGTGTCACCTGTCTTTGTGCTCGTCTCCCATCATTATCCCCTGTGTATTTATACCTGTGTTCTCTGTTGCCGGTTTGTTTTGTTCGTCAAGCATACCAGCGGTTTTCCCCTTGTTCCTGTCTGTTTTTAGTTCCTTTTTTCTAGTTTTCCTGGTTTTGACCATTCTGCCTACCCTGACCCTGAGCCTGCCTGCCGTCTTGTACCTTGTCCCACCACCCTGGATTATTGACCTCTGCCTGCCCTAACCCTGAGACTGCCTGCCATACTGTACCTTTTGGACTCTGATCTGGATTACTGACGTCCGTCTGCCCTTGACCTGCCGTTTTGCCAGCCCCGTTCTAGTAGTAAACTTTTGTTACTTGGACACTGTCTGCATCTGGGTCTTCCCTTAAACGTGAAACATACATAATAATGATGAATTGAGTTTACATACTGTAGCATCATACAGTCTTGTATGTCCACTGCCTGATAGGAAAAACTGCAGAAAACACTGGAGGCCAGAAACAACTGTCATTGAGAGAATTTCTCACCATCTCCACCCTTTACCATACCTCCATCCTTTTAGCATTCAACATATCTTTTTCTGGGTTCCCAGCCAAAATAATTGATACAAAAAGGAAACCACTGGTGTGTGTAATCATAATCGATGTGTGCATGAATGGTGAAAACATGTGGATGTGATATCCATCGTGATCATGCATACTATTTGCTATTCCTGTGGAATAGAAGGAACATATTTCAAGTAGGAATTCAGCAGGACACTGGGAGCAGAAGAAAAACATTGAGAAAATATTACACTACCAGTATGGCATGTTTCAGAAAAGCACCCTATTAGAGAATATTCTCTTCTCAAAATGCAAGAATTGCCAACATAATGATAGAAGCTTATCACAGCAGGACATTACACAGACACCAGTCTACGTCCATGCCAAGCCAAGAAATCATTACATATTCCCACAAAATTCAATAATGCGAGTAGAGCAGGTAAATGAGTAGGGCTCAAGGGAACACCTCTCGCATGGCTTACACACCTAGATGAGCAGAGAAAGGAGCTCGTAGGCGTTAGGAAATGAGTTCTGCTACGATTAACAAAAGGAATAGGGAGTGAATTTCCTCCTCAGACAAATTGGAGAACATTAATCTGCTCCATTATAAAGTCCCAAAATCTATAGGGCCGGACTAAGTTCATTGGTCCCCGGCACTCTTCGGCATTTTCTAAGAACMGCTAAGCATCTCAAGACAGCAAATTAGCGCTTTAGTTCCCCTCGCCACGGTGCCTGAGAAATTACGGAGCTGGTCCGCTGGAGATGGAAATATTCAAGAAGAGCTCCTCCAGAGCTTCTCATTGCCTGCCAGGGATTCTATATGCAGATGAGGCCAGATGGCAGAAGGTAGAGGCCTTCACGGGTCCAAAAAGTTGGACCCGTTYTGAAATRGACCTGATATGAATACATTTTTGAAATATAGAGACTCATTCCGAATGGACCCGAGGACAACTAGACCCATTCCATATATAGACCTGGTCTGGGTTAGGGAAGCAGCAGAAAAGTGCATTTTTATGTTACTTTATAAACCGGAGCTGGTAAAGCGCAAGGGAGATAAGATAGAGAGAGGTGATGCTCTATTCATGGCCAAGCTAGGCTAATTGAGGCTGCATGCGAACAACAACACCTCCATACAGAATATTAAGTAGCAGTCTACCTGTTGGCTCTTGGTCGTTGTAGCCTACATTTTATAATTCATGCTGCWGCTCTTGTGGTGCGTGTAGCTTGTTGTTGTTGCTGGCCAATCATAAGTCCTGAAAGCGGCAATAGGCTACAGTCATAAAGCCTCCGTGTGTGGCAAAAGTTAGGAGATGAAGTGAAAAGTATAAGGCGTCGGCAGGAGCCTGAAGACGATGGAAGGCTTCAGTGATGGTCTCTAAGGGAGAGGCCTGTGAAAGTACCTACATCACTCTGAATAGCAGTGCGTAGGGACACGGACCAGGGCCCGGTTTCTCAAAAGCATCTTAAGGCTAAATTCATGGTTCTTAGCCTAAAGATACTTTAGGGAAACTGGGGCCTGGCAAGGAAGTGAGGGTTGGCAGACAAATATATTACTCAACCTTTCTGTGAGTAGATCAACAGAATTAATCTTTTTACCTCTTTATGAAGAACATTTGTGAGTATTCAGACGCATATGGCAGACAGTCCTGGTCTCCCTGATGCTGTGTTTGTCCCTCACCCCCTCCCGAAGGGTGATTCACCAGGCTAATAAAAGTCAGCAGCAGCTGATGAAATCAGTCAGGGCCCCCCAGCCAGCCGGGAGGCATCAGGCTTGAGAGGCGCATCAATTACCCTGAAGACTCAAACCTCACTTCCTGTTTACAGCAGGGGTTCATTACCCGCTCTGGACACRGTGTGTTCCTCACGGACGGGTTGAGAAACTTTTGCCTCAGCAGCCTTTATGCTGAGAAGCATGAGCAGCGGGAATAAGTAAATGGAAAATCAATTCATAGCCTGTTGCAGAAATAGGCAGGGAGTACYTTCTACCTACCTACATCCCAATTATAGCACTACTCACCTCTGGCGGATCCATCTCCTAACTGACACCCCCGTGAAGACATTGATGTTCCAGATGCACTGACATACATGTCAGAGTAGAGGCCTTACCCTGGATGTGTCCAATGACCTGTTTGTTCCATACTAGTGTTGTAACTGGCACATTCAAACTTTAGCAATACACTTTATAAAGTATAATCATTTCAAAAAAATTTCAGGGTTGACTTTTGAATTTTAAAATGTACTCTTTCTCATTTAAAGCACCACAAAAAAACAAATACAATGATTTAAAATAAATGCATGGCTTCGCTAATCAATACCCGAAGAGGCACAGCACTGAATATTTGAAGATTTTCCCMAAAAGTTACTATTTCTAACTGAAAGTCACTTAAGAAAACTTTCCCCATGAAAAATAATAGCTTTGAGATACAAAACCACCATTGTGGCTCTCTGACAGCATGTTATAAGAAAAATCTATACGTCCCGACAGTTCAGGCGAAGAAAGTGTTGAAAGAAAGTATCAGTGTTGACGTCTTTGAATGTTGCCACAATAATTGAAAGGAAGCCTCAGAGGACAAAAGAACATCAGATGTTTTTTTTAGTTTTTTTTTTTATATAGAAACTTCAACTTTAAAGTGGCCTTGACAAAATGACAACAGCAGAACTCTCTGCCTCTTAAAGATGATTCTCCCCTTCTGGTGTAAAAAAAAGCTAGTTAAAATGCCTGTTAAATTGTGCCAAATGCACAAAAGTTGCACAAAATGGTCTCCAAGCACATACTTAACTGAAAGGAAATGGACGTAAACTCATGCCTAAATTGAAGGTGGAGAGCAGTGTGAACATACCCATTTCTTATTTTTAATGTAGAGCTTTTCATGTGGAAGCGATTGAATCACTCTTGATTAGATTTTCCCCCTCGATTYTTAAGTGCTCTAACAGTCTAATAGAGAGGAATTCAGACCCGAGTTTAATTGTTTTAAATCTATTTTACCGTATGATCACTGGAGACAAATTTGAAACCAGTCGTATTTCAGCAAACTGAAAAGCATATCAACAGAAGAGATATTTTGGTCTCTTTTCCACAGTGAAGTATAAATAACTGTCATTATTCCTGAATTTTGCAGGCCTATGGCTTTATAATTTGTGGAGGCTGTAGCCCAGGGGGTCTCAAACAGGTAGATTTCGCAAGCTACCAGTAGTTCGCAGCCCACCTATGAGTAGCTCGCCAAGCAATTCTGAAAGTACATATATTTTTTCATGAACATAACGTTCCCGGCTACTTTCCAAACAAATCCACATTGACYTTATCCCACCCCTGGTTAGCCACTATTGCCTGTACAGTATGTCTGTTTGGTGCTCATGTTTGTTTATCACTCCTTATGTAGCCAGTTAGCTATGCTAATGAGGATAGAAAAATACTTAAATGTTAACTGCAAAGTAGGCTTACCTGAAAKAACTATTTCATGATCATTTGTATCAATAGGGTGGCCATTGTTTTACAAACTTTACCATGACATGTGATGCAGCAGTAGGCTTAACAGAAACATCACTAGCCTGCCAAATTTCTTTTTTGTAGACCTCAAAAATGGTCATCTGTTGTGATTTTAAGCATTGACATGGACTCAAAACATCAATTTTCGTTGTTTCTCTATGATTAATTGTAATACTGAGAGTAAACAACTGAAAAAATCCCAAACCAGGAAAACAGAATTTGGGAAAATACTAAAGATAATTTAATGAGGCCTGTCAGGCCAAATACTGTTTATTAACCATTCTTTTACCAGGTATATTGATAGAAAACACTTATCTTGTACCTGAGGATGAGTTGCAGGGTAGAGGAGAAGAGAAGAATGTGCTTATTTAAAAGCTATGAAAAAAACCAAGTAGCTTGCGACATGTTTCATTTTCTTTAAGTAGCTCTCATGCTAGAAAAAAAGGTTGCTGTAGCTGGACACCTGTGTGCACAAACAGTAGCACCAAACCAACCTMGTTGCCACTATCGGTAGCCAGAGTCAGTAATACCCACATAATAACTGTCACTTTAGTGAAGGGACTGTTAGTTTCCTTCAATTTGTAGCCTACGTCATTCATTTACATCGTCCGTTTACCTTTCTTTCCTATGTCACATCCGTGTATTTGTATTTCTTATGGATCCCCATTAGCTGCTGCCAAAATACATGTGTACGTGTGTGTATAGTGCATATGTTATTATGTGTGTGTTTCACACCCTGATCTGTTTCACCTGTCTTGTGCTTGTCTCCACCCGCTCCAGGTGTCACCCATTTACCTCATTATCCCCCTGTGCATGTATACCTGTGTTTTCAGTTCGTCTTGTCTCTTCAAGCCTACCATCGTTTTTCMCGTGCTCCTGTTTTCTAGTTCTCCCCGGTTTTTGACCATACTGTCTGACCTGAGCCTGCCTGCYGTTCTGTACCTTACGGACTGCCTTTGCCTGCCCCCCTGTTTCGTAAATAAACATTTGTAATTTCGAACTATCTGTATCTCAAATCACATTTTATTTGTCAMATGCGCCGAATACAACAGGTGTAGACCTTACAGTTAAATGCTTACTTACAAGCCCTTAACAAACAATGCAGTTTTAAGAAAATACCTAAATAAAGTAAGAGATAAAAATAACAAATAATTAAAGAGCAGCAGTAAATAACAATAGCGGGGCTATATATAGGGGGTACCGGTACAGAGTCAATGTGCGGGGRCACCGGGGTTGAGATARTTGAGGTAATTATGTACATGTAGGTAGAGTTATTAAAGTGGCTATGCATAGATAATAACAGAGTATCCATCCTTCTGCCTCCCCCGCCGGCTCAGGGTTCTTCTTTGTGGAGAAGGACAAAACCCTGCGCCCGTGCATCGACTACCTGGTCCTCAATGACATCACAGTTAAGAACTGCTACCCGCTACCACTCATCGCCTTGGCTTTTGAGCGGGACAGGTACAGGATGGCAACAATAACTGCCCGAGTTACACCAGGAAAGCACAATCCCTCCATCAGTACTCAGACTGTYCGCAGTAGGCTGAGAGAGGCTGGACTGAGGGCTTGTAGGCCTGTTGTAAGGCAGGTCCTCACCAGACATCACCGATAATAACGTYCCCTATGGGCACAAACCCACCGTTGCTGGACCAGACAGAACTGGTAAAAAGTGCTCTTCACTGATGAGTTGCGTTTTTTTCTCACCAGGGGTGATGGTTGGATTTGCGTTTATCGTCGAAGGACTGAGCGTTACACAAAGGCCTGTACTCTGGAGCGGGATYGATTTGGAGGTGKAGGGTCCRTCATGGTYTGGGRYGRTGTGTCACAGCMTCATCGGACTGAGCTTGTTTTCATTGCAGGCAATCTCAACGYTGTGCGTCACAGGGAAGACATCCTCCTCCCTCATGTGGTACCCTTCCTGCAGGCTCATCCTGACATGACCCTCCAGCATGACAATGCCACCAGCCATACTGCTCGTTCTGTGTGCGATTTCCTGCAAGACAGGAGTGTCAGTGTTCTGCCAATGCCAGCGAAGAGCCCGGATCTCAATCTCATTGAGCACGTCTGGGACCTGTTGGATCGGAGGGTGAGGGTTAGGGCCATTCTCCCCAGAAATGGCCGGGAACTTGCAGGTGCCTTGGTGGAAGAGTGGGTAACGTCTCACAGCAAGACTTGGCAAATCTGGTGGAGTCCACGAGGGGGAGATGCACTGCAGTACTTAAAGCAGCTGGTGGCCACACCAGATACTGACTGTTACTTTTGATTATGAACCCCGTTTGTTCAGGGACACATTTTTCAATTTATGTTCATCACATGTCTGTGGAACTTGTTCAGTTTACGTCTGTTGTTGAATCTTGTTATGTTCATACAACTATTTACACATGTTAAGTTTTCTGAAAAACGCAATTGACAGTGAGAGGATGTTCCTTTTTTCTGAGTTATTCACCAACATGAATGCCGTGGATGTAACGCGTGGGTGCAGGAATCAGGCGCAGAGAGCAGAAGGTTAGGACAAACGTATTTAATACTGGTACTGACACAGTCACGCCAACACACTAGGCGCATAAAACCCAGACCGGCCCAAACCAGGATCCACAACAGTACGGCGTAAATACAACAAAATACAATCCACCACACCTAACAGAAGGAACAAGCCCGCACAACAGCAAGCGGGCATTGCCAGCTTAAATAGGCCTAATTACAACCAAACAAGGAACAGGTGAAAACAAAAATCCTCGGTGTGATCGCTCTACGGTGTGGTTGTTTTCGTTTTGGACCGCATGGATTAGTAGCAACATTGTTGCGAAGCTTTAACCTACAAACCAACAAACCATCGGACAGTCAGACAGTACACCGGGGCGCCTGAAGACCACAGCTAAGATCTCTCTTGTTCCCTTTCTCTCTTTCTCTTCCCTCCATCATTCCAGTGCTTTACCCTGAAACAGACGCTCTATTTTCCTAATGCACTTCCCAGTGAAGTTCATTGGAGCTGGACTATTATTGCCCTGCCAGAAGTATTTGGGTGGACATTTTAGTTAAAAGGGAGGTTGCTTTAAAGTTGTGTATTGTTATTTGAACTGTATTGAGGTGGGGTGTACTAAGGACATGTGGCCGAGAAGATTGTGGACATTTTTAAGGCCTTGGTTGTGTATATGAACACCTCCCACATTCATACCCTCTGCACTCCTCCACTGGAAGAGAATACAGATTATTGCAAATCCTCTGACTGGGTTCTTTCTTGTATGAAGTTGCTGTTGAATTGCTATGCCATTATTATTATTGTATGAGGTATTCTTGTTGGGGTGACCCCTGTGTTGTGATGTGGGTTTTATAGGGTGTGTATTCTCTTTTCTCTCTGCTGGCTATCTGGTAAACAGGCTACACTCTAGGCAGTCTCTTCTGCTGATGTGTGTGGGTCTGGTAGTGGTACTCTCTCTGTTCTACTCTTTTCCTTTCGGCATGGTTGATACCTGCCTGGCGCCCAAACAAAATCTTTCTTTACCCCTCTCTAATAAATACCGCTACAAGTTCATCGAGAGAGTGGTGTCCCGACAAGCTAGCTCCCTGCGGACGTCCTCCCGGAGGCTGCATCGGTGGTGGTCCATYAGGGCCCTGTCATTCCACCCCGCGCCAGCAGCCAAGGTCCGGAACTCCAGCGCGAAGTCCTGCGCACTCCTCGTCTCCTGCCTAAGGTGGAACAGCCGTTCACCCTCAGGAGGGTGGTCGGAAACGGCGGGTGAACTCTGGGTAGTGGTCCCGAGCGGAGGCTGGGCCATTCCAAACTGCGTTGGCCCACTCCAGGGCCCTACCTGTCAGGCAGGAGACGAGGACGCTCACACTCTCTTCACCCGAGGGGGCCGGACGAACGGTAGCCAGGTATAGCTCGAGCTGGAGCAAAAAGCCCTGGCACCCAGCAGCCGCTMCATCGTACTCCCTCGGGGGTGCGAGGCGAATTACGCTGGAGCCGGACGCCGCCGGAGGAATGGGTTGAGTCATCGAAKGCAGAACTGAGGGGGAGGTAGGGAGACCACTCCTCTCCCATCGCTCCATTCTCTCCATCATCTGGTYCATCGCAGACCCAATACGATGGAGGGTGGTTGTATGATGGAGGACCCGCTCCAATAAGACTCAACCAACCGAACAGGGAAAAAGGGATCAGTGGCAGCTAGTAGACCGGTGACGACGACCGCCGAGCACCGCCCGAACAGGAACCGCCTTCGGTGGGATTCGTGATAGTGGATATATGGAGGCTTAAATTAAATACCCTAACCTAGTGAGATATACATGGCGGCGGCTTAATCAAGCTAGTCGTCTTGATTACTTTCTTATGTCATTCTCTCTGGCACCAAAAAAAAAAGTGTTGATAGGGAACAGAATGTGTTCAGACCATCACTTAAATGGCATAAATATTGCTCTTACTGAATTTCCACATGGGCGAGGATATTGGAAATTTTATCAAAGCYTACTGGATGATAACTTGTTTTTAACTAGGACAGAAKAATTTATATTTGCCTTTTCAGACATAACATGGGTACAGCATATTGTATGGGACACTTTTAAAAGTGTCTTTAGAATCCCATGCATTTCAATACTCATCTRTAAAACAAAAGCAATTTAGTTMAAAAGAGTCCATATTAACAAAGGAAATGGAAGGACGAATAGTACAGATACAGTGGCTTGTGAAAGTATTCACCCACCTTGGCATTTTTTCTATAAGCTTGGCACATTTAGCCACTGGGATTTTTKCCCTTTCTTTAAGGCAAAACTGCTCCAGCTCCTTCAAGTTGGATGGGTTACGCTGGTATACCACAATCTTTAAGTCAAACCAAAAATTCTCAATTGCATTGATGGCTTTGACTAGGTCATTCCAAGACATTTAAAATGTTTCCCCCTAAACCACTCAAGTGTTGCTTTAGCAGAATGCTTCGGGTCATTGTCTGTGAACCTCCGTCCTAGTCTCAAATCTCTGGAAGACTGAAACAGGTTTCCATCAAGATTTTCCCTGTATTTAGCTCCATCTATCATTCCTTCAATTCTGACTACTTTCCCAGTCCYTGCCGATGAAAAACATCCCAACAGCATGAWSCTGCCACCACCATTGCTTCACTGTGGGGATGTTGTTCTCGGGGTGATGAGGGTGTTGGTTTTGTGCCAGACATAGCATTTTCCTTGATGGCCAAAAAGCTAAATTAGTCTCATCTGATCGGAGTACCTTCTTCCATATGTTTGGGGAGTCTCCCACATGCCTTTTGGCGAATACCAAACATGTTTGCTTATTTTTTTCTAGAAGTAATGGCTTTTTTCTATCCATTCTTCCGTAAAGCCCAGCTCTGTGGAGTGTATGGCTTAAAGTGGTCCTATGGACAGATAATACAATCTCCGCTTTGCAGTTCCTTCAGGGTTATCTTTGGTCTCTTTGTTGCCTCTCTGATTAATGCCGTCCTTGCCTGGTCTGTGAGTTTTGGTGGGCGGCCCGCTCTTGGCAGGTTTGTTGTGGTGCCATATTCTTTTACATTTTTTAATAATGGATTTAATGGTGTTCCGTGGGATGTTCATAGTTTCTGATATTTTTTTATAACCCAACTTGAATCTGTACACGTCCACAACTTTGTCCCTGACCTGTTTGGAGAGCTTCTTGGTCTTCATGGTGCCACTTGCTTGGTGGTGTTGCAGACTCTGGAGCCTTTCAGAACAGGTGTGTGTATATATACTGAGATCATGTGACACTTAGAWTGCACACAGGTGGACTTTATTTCACTAATTATGTGACTTCTGAAGGTAATTGTTTGCACCAGATCTTATTTAGGGGCTTCATAGCAAAGGGGGTGAATACATATGCACGCACCACTTTTCCATTTATAATTCTTTTGAATTTTTTGAAAAAATTMTTTTGACTATTTTGTGTATGTCCATTACATGAAATCCTAATAAAAAGTTGTAATGCAACATTATAGGAAAAATGCCAAGGGGGATGAATACTTTTTCAAGGCACTGTAGCAATAAAACCGGTACCATAGAGGCTCATAGTAAGTTAGAGGAAAAACAAATAAGATTGAGGAACYTATTCAAGAAAGATCTAGTGTAATATATTATAAAAATAAAGCGAACTGGATGGAATATAAATATTTTTTATCTTCAACATAGAAATGCTATCAAAAATAATTTACTGATTCACAAAATTATATTTTGAAAGAGGAAGTAAAGTACTTTAAGCATATGTTTTCGTTTCAGTCCCCTCCATCTCCACTAACCGAAGCTAATTGTATGGATTTTTTTCCTATTAATAATGTAAAACTAACACCTGTACAGAAAGACTCATGTGAAGGCCAAATTAYAGAGGATTAACGTTTTGATGCAATTAAAGCCTTTAAGTCCGGGAAAAAAACAGGGCTGGATGGCATACAAGTGGAGGTATAACAAACCTTTTTTGATATACTCAGAGGACCATTATTAGCATGTTTTAACTAATCCTATATAAATGGAAGTTTATCGGACACTCAACAAGAAGGTTGTTTATTAATTATTGTTTATTGTTATTATTAATGAAACAGGATCCAAGTGGTATTTATAAAGATCCAGTCCACTTACACTTCAGTGTTGTGATGCAAAAATTYGAGCTWAATTCTTAAAGCATAGAATTAAAAAGTTTTGTCATATTATTCATCCTAATCAGACAGGTTTTTTAAATGGAGGATACATTGGAGATAATACACTGCTCAAAAAAATTGAGGGGACACTTAAACAACACAATGTAACTCCAAGTCAATCACACTTCTGTGAAATCAAACTGTCCACTTAGGAAGCAACACTGATTGACAATAAATTTCACATGCTGTTGTGCAAATGGAATAGACAAAAGGTGGAAATTATAGGCAATTAGCAAGACACCCCCAATAAAGGAGTGATTCTGCAGGTGGTGACCACAGACCACTTCTCAGTTCCTATGCTTCCTGGCTGCTAGGAGTTTTTAGGTCACGTATGTATGAATGCTAGGACGAGGTGACGTCCGTTCACTCTAATGCTTGCGATCCACGCAATATGAGACGGGTGCGTAGCAACACCCTACAAAGTGGCCTGCAGGTAGTCGCCAGGATCATCCGCTAGGAGACTCGGCACATTTTATTATGCGAGCTGTGGCAACGAAGGGTTTGCTGTGTCTGTCAGCGTAGTGTCCAGCGGAGCATTTCTTGGAGGCGCGCATACCGCGTCCCTTACCAAAGGAGAGCAGCCGCACGCCGCTTATACTCGGTCGAGGAGACGTGGAGGGGCCGCTCAGGAGGGCCATATCAACTCCATGCCGCCAGAGACCGGCTTCCCGTGCCGGTCGCCTTTGGGTGCGAAGGAAGAGAGCACCTTAGGCAGAGGCGCCTGCAAATGACCTCAGCAGAGCAGCAAATGTGGCATGTGTCAGTTGCTCTTCGCGCAAATATGGTTCAGAAAAGAGCATGTGTAAGGGTGGTAATGAGGGCTCTCCAGACGAAGTCTCCACAGGTTTCGGGTGTGTCGTGGGCATGTTTGCTTACAAGCACCAAGAACACTTCGTGCAGGAAGCGTATTTCGGCATTGTGGCAAGAAGACACCAAGATTGGCGAAGATTCCGCAACATGTGTTCACTCGATTGCGCCTGGGCTGACATTCGGACCACGCACACGCAAGATAGGGTTCACAGTCGAGAATGGAAGCACTAGGGATTGGTTGCCGACGTGACAGCAGGTCTGGAGACGTCAAAGTGGTGGAGAACGGTTTCTTGTGCCGTTGACAACATCCTCGCCCAGCATGACCGTGTTGGGGTGGGTCAGTCTATGGTTGTGGGGTGGCATT
The DNA here is from genome assembly GCF_002910315.2 of Salvelinus sp. IW2-2015. Classification (NCBI taxonomy): domain Eukaryota; kingdom Metazoa; phylum Chordata; class Actinopteri; order Salmoniformes; family Salmonidae; genus Salvelinus; species Salvelinus sp. IW2-2015. Next base: position 43,723,143 of record NC_036866.1, read on the forward strand.
TCTTTGGGGGCCGCACAGCCCTCCATGTGCTCGCCAGAGGTAGCCTGACTGCCATTAGGTTACCGAGATGAGATCCTCAAGAGCCCTTGTGAGACCATATGCTAGACACATGCACATTTGTGGCCTGCTGGAGGTCATTTTGCAGGGCTCTGGCAGTGCTCCTCCTTGCCAAAAGGGGAGGTAGTGGTCCTGCTGCTGGGTTGTTGCCCTCCTACGGCCTCCTCCACGTCTCCTGATGTACTGGCCTGTCTCCTGGTAGCGCCTCCATGCTCTGGACACTACGCTGACAGACACAGCAAACCTTCTTGCCACAGCTCGCATTATGTGCCATCCTGGATGAGCTGCACTACTGAGCCACTTGTGTGGGTTGTAGACTCCGTCTCATGCTACCACTAGAGTGAGAGCACGCCCGCATTCAAAAGTGACCAAAACATCAGCCAGGAAGCATAGGAACTGAGAAGTGGTCTGTGGTCACCACCTGCAGAATCACTCCTTTATTGGGGGTGTCTTGCTAATTGCCTATAATTTCCACCTTTTGTCTATTCCATTTGCACAACAGCATGTGAAATTTATTGTCAATCAGTGGTTGCTTCCTAAGTGGACAGTTTGATTTCACAGAAGTGTGATTGACTTGGAGTTACATTGTGTTGTTTAAGTGTTCCCTTTATTTTTTTGAGCAGTGTATAAGACAAGTACTGGAAATAATATAACACTGTGAAATATCTGGGAAGCCAGGCCTGGTATTCATAGCTGACTTTGAAAAAGCCTTTGATAAAGTACGACTTGAGTTTATATATAAATGCCTGGAATATTTCAATTTTGGATAATCTCTTATGAAATGTGTTAAAGATATGTATAGTAAAAACACTGGACACAGGAATGTTCTTGCAACGTTCCAATAAAACGTGTCTAGAACATTACAGTATCTTATATTATGGCAACCATGTTCTGTATATGTTTGGTGGAACGCTGATGGAATATTGTCCTAACCCTCAGAAAATTGGACACAGGAATGTTCCAATAAAACATTATTTTGGATATTCTGAGAATATGGTATCCACGTTCTGTTTGAATGTTCTCCTAACTATAACGCCAAAACATGCTAACATACAGTATGCATAATATTCCCCTAACTAACAGAAAACTGGACACTCAAACATCTGGGGAAACAACAACTTTCTCTCTCCCTAGAATTGTTTGCTTGGTATAGTCTGATATGGGCACTACACAGGGACAACTCATCTCAACATACTGTTAGGGTGAGCAGTCATTACAGAAGGTGGAACCAAGGGCTGTTCCTGTTGTCAGTTTGTGTGTATGTGTGTGTGTTTGTGTCTATTGGAGTTTATCTGTATGAGAGAGCTCCTGTCAATTACCTCAGTCCTTCACAGTTCGCAGAGTTATTCCAGATGATTTCAGTCCTGTGGCATCGGCGCAGAAGGCTGATTATCTTCCATTACAAAGTGAGAGACACTCCTAATACACACTCCAGGCTCCAGGTGTAGAATCATTATCTTTATACCCGCGGTTATGCTAAAGGTCACACATATTTCTACAGTCACACATGCTACTCCAGCGGGTCACTAAATAGGAGATTAATCTTTCCACTTCATCCTCAGTGAATGAGGCTCCTTTTGTTGAGCACCAGTGAAGTGTGACAATTATAAGCCACTATCTCACCCAAATATCACTTGAAGATGGTTCATTTTTTCTATGTAATTACATTTCTCAGGGGCGATGGAACCTATTCAACCCAGGGCTTTAATTCCTTTGTCAACAACAATGATAGTGTCAAGAGCAGATGGGTAATAGAGAACGGACAGTGTTATGTAATTATCTAGCTCCTCGTTGCTATGATAAATATGATAAACCTAAGGAGGAACAAAMACCTTGTTATGTAGAGGACCAGAGTGTGGCTGATCTGAGAAACAGGCAGACTGGTATTCAAACCCAAGACAGGAGGGATGTCACACTGGCTGTTCTTAGCCTGGAGCTATCCTTTCACCTTGGGTTAGAAATAGCCCAAGGCTAGCTTATCCTTGTTTCACACAACTTTCTGATAACCCTGAGGTAACCAAAATAAACTTTGCTCATGGCATTTTGGCTACAAGTATTACGGTATACAAAGTATAAAGTGCGAGTGCAGTGCACCATAAAAATATGCTATCAGTGGAGGCTGCTGAGGGGAGGACGGCTCATAATAAGCTCATAATAATGGCTGTAATGGAGTGTAATTGTCACAAGTGTAGAGAGGAGTAGGCAGGAGGCAGTCGCAGGTTTAGAACTACTGAGTTTGTTAAAGCTAATTATATAAAAGCAGGACGAAACACAAAGTGCAAAATAATAAAGTACTCAGGAAAATGTAGGCGAGATTCCTCTCAGTAAAACAAGCGACAAAGACAAATGCCAGAGGGAGTATACATACAGTAAAAGAGTGGGGATTAGAACCAGATGTGTGTACTGATGACGAAACATATCCGGAGTTGATGAGTGAAGGGCGTTTGCCAGCAGCTAGAAGACTGGCGATGCCGAGAGAGAGATAGAGAAGGCTGCATTGCGCACATACAAACTGCACTGGTACCTATTGGAAAGCAGAGAGTATATGATAAAGATGGTAAGCAGATACTACTGTGGGGCATTTGGTCGAAACCACATGGTTTTAATTGTATGTTTTGAATCTATAACCATTCATTTTATCACACTATTCAGCTCTATCCATTTCAGCGCATGCTAGGGCTCTGTCTCACTTATCGTGGGTGGCGTTGTAGCTTGTTGTTGTTTCGCTGTGCCGTGGGGCGCCTAGAGGCGCCTGTGCGCCTATTACAAGTACCGGAGATCGTCTAAAATTGGCAATAGGCTAACCAGTCCATAAAGGCCACCGTCTAGTGGTCCGCACCCAGAAAATTTGAGATTATGTGAGACCAGTACCCTACTGGTATTACTCCATACTCATTGGAAGATGGAAATGAGATGGGACAATGAACTGGACTCTAACTTACTCACTAAAATTGTTATTCTATGCACCAGAGAACTTTTTGACACCGAGCACTAGCGGGGGGCTATCTTACGATGACAGGTAGGCGCCTCTAATGGCTGCCTCACCTTGAGAGAGCGTTTCGAGGACATTCTTTATTTTGTATCATGAGTAAGACTTGCAGAGGGGCGAACGAACAGTACATAGCAGTGTACAGTTCAACTAATAGGAGAGCCATACACGGCAAACATATGATCGAAGGTGAGCGCAAGCAGGCAGCATTGCATTGAGAAATTTATATTCTTCTTTAAACACTATCGATCCTTTCTACTTCTTCTAGCTTTGCTGGGTCAGGCAGTTCAACGTTCGCGGACTATGATAACTTATTGAGTGCCTCTTTCTACGCTCACACACCAACGTCCAATATAAATATAATATACACACTTCTATACACCGCATGATGGGTTTCACTAGACCTATGACCCAATGACGGAGCTTATGGTCGCAAATCCAACGCCCACAGACGGCCTAGTGTGACTCAATCACTCTGTGATGATTAAATAGAGCTCTAGCATGAGATCTTCATTCGGTGAAGAGAATAGGATGGATCAGAGAGAGACAAATGACACTCAGGAGGTGAGACAATACCAGGTATAAGACTATGTAATGCACAATGTCCTCTATTAAAGTATATAGTTTACATACATCATCTAAGCCGCCTTAGGCTTTTAATATTAACGAAATAAAATGGCGGGAAACATTCATACACATTTAATCTAATAAAAATAACAGATAGCACAGTTTATGTTATCGCGGTACTCCCTAATTCTCTACCATAGCACTGAAGTCTCAATTGAGCACAGTTGCGGTAGCCAGCTATAGAGGGGAGTCTGAGAGAGTAGAAAAAAATGCTGCAAGAGGCGTGCGGGCCACTTAGAAAGCGGCTTGGTGCAATAGAGCAATAGCTTGAGCATTCTGTGTACATGCATGTTGGGGAGTGCTCCCTCTTCGTATAAGATATCGCAGTGATCTAAAGTTTAGTCGATGTGCATAGTAGTGAATGGAAATGAGCGCCGCCCTAGTCGAAGAGGTATCGCCCCTCTCCTACTTTAGCCTTGTAACATCCACTCGAGTCGAGACTCGCCTCCGAATAATCGCAGACTGCGCTTAGGGAGCACGGCGGCCACTCAGAGCCACTGGGTGCGCCGTAGCTCTAGCTCAAAACTATGGTTCCTATCCTTACAGGACGACCTATCATTCATTTCCGCGTTCTCCAAGAAACGGATAGAATACATTGAGAGGCGCACATGCGTCCATCTACACAGGATAGCTCGGTCTTTAGCGGGAGCTAATGTGAGGGACCTGGCAAGGAAGTGAGGGTTGGCAGACAAGATATTATATTCAAACTTACCTCGAGAGAGATAAATCGGGCTCCTTGACTCCCCGTGTCTTTCCGTATGTCTACGAATCACGTCAACAGGAGAAAAGGTTGAATGCTCGTATTTTTACTGCCCCAGCTCTGGGTGCTCTGTCTACGTGCAAGAACACGTTTCATTGATAAGGTCTCTCACAGCATCTGCAGCTCATTGGAGATGATATGATAGTCGCTGGTCCTACAGCGCTGTAGATGTTCTTGTTGGGTTGTTGCTCGTTGCTCGCGCTCACCCCTCGCCGCGAAGTTGGTGTAAGGTCACACCAAGCATGCATAAGTATAATGAGAGCGTACAGAAGCAGAGGTGCATGGGCTGCATCCAGAACACTCCAGATTCAGGCGGAGTCCCACGCCCAGCCTAGCGCGCGGAAATGAATAGGCATCAAGGGCGTTAGAGCGCATTCCGCATAGCATACTTAGCTCTCTGCTGAATGGCTGTTCTACAATCAAGGAGACCTGCTCGCTACGTATGTCCCTGATTTTGAGACCAAGCGACGTGGCGCTCATTCATTACCCGCTTGGAGTACATCTGAAGATGTGTACTTTCTCGAGCGAGAGAGGAGCGGCGGATACTGAGGAGATATCACTGCATCTCAAGCAGCTTCCTATGCTCGACGAGACCTGGCTGAATGACGATGCAGGGCGGGAATGAAGTCACTATTATGGTGGAGAGAATCTCAAGTTCATGAGCGCATGTTGGCAGAAAATAGGCACGTCGGAGTACTCTCTCCTATTACAGCACTGACTCACCACTTTATCATTGAACACGTTATCGTTCATATGGAGATAGTGCGTTATACACTTACTCAAGGCGGATCCTCATCCTTCCGAACCTCGAATGCGATATCTTCTCCTCCTTCCGCCATTGTGGGTTCAAAAAACAGTAGAACGCGAATTAATTCGTTTATCAAATTTAGTTTCCTAGATTTGCATAGACCTGCCCATAGGACCTGCCTCTCAATATTGGTAATCCAATCAAAAGACGTGGACGCCCTAACGCCTGCTAGCTGGCTCCTGTGTAACACTGGAGCCAGCCAGCAGGCGTACAATAGCCAACTCTAAAGCTGATTGTTGACACAAAATTTTAATTTCCATTCACTTTAAGCTAACAAGCCCGCCACTGTTGATTCTGAAGGCCTGGAGGGCAGATTTTAGACCCTGGCAACACATGATGGCTGAATATGATTGGATAAAAGATCTAACGTAAAGACCAGCCCTCAAATCTCAACCTGGGGCTGGAAGCAGTGCAACCAAGAGGAAAGCTATGAAATGAAGAGTATAACTCTTACTCTGGGGAATAATTTAATACATATTTGTGGGAAAATATATTTAAAAAAAAATTATATTCTGATGATGTTTAGGCCAGCAGAGAAGGCCTTGCAGGCCCTGACGGCCCACCACTGCTGTCACACCAGCCTTCGTTTTGGCTCCCCCTCCGTCCAGCTCAGGCGT
>NC_036866.1:43729025-43738224 GCF_002910315.2 Salvelinus sp. IW2-2015
TAGATAACTAAGGTCAGGGTGTGACATTCAGTTCTCAGAGCGTTAATAAAACCTTGCAGAAAAATGTTTAAGGATACAAATGAAATATTCTCAGAATCTCCCTGCAACCTAAAAATAAACGTTCTGTTCTCAGGTTAAGAAAATGCTCTGTCTTACCGATCAGGAAACGTGTGGCTTTGTTCCCACAACCAACGTGAAACCAAAAACATACGTTCCCACAACTTCCAAGGAACCAAATGTGCTAGCTGTGTGTGGTCCTCAAGGACAATTCGAAGCGGGGATTGAATCAGAATTTCAAATGGTTTCTCAACACTAACCAGACAAAAAATTTCACCAACGAAGAGGCCTTATCAGTGAAAATATTTGTTATTTTCCCAATCAAAATATCAGGTGCCTGAGATGATTAAAAAGAGTGGTGAATTCCTATTGCAGCCACTCAGGGACATATTTTGTTTATTACCGTTCTCCAAGTATGTGGAGCGGCTATACAGCAAGAGAGAAGAGGAAACTATTATGAATGCAAATTCCCAATAAGAGCCTGAAAGGTATGTTGAAAAGTCCTCCGTAGGAATAATTACAGCCTGGCTTACATTTAAAAGGAGTCTGAAATATAACATTTATATATTATTCAAGCAAACAAAAATAGCTTTGAACCAGAGACATATGTGTCTGTGAGGAATAACGCAGTACTAGACTGAGGTGATTCTGGTTCTGACTTCACCGACAAGATTGACATCACACAGGACTGGATGTACAACTGTGTTTTGAGTTTGTTCGGTTAGATTCCCCGTAACTTGTTTTCCCTTCAAAAACAAGTTATTTTCAAAAGACTCAAAGTTTATGAGAGGGATAATTAACATGAGGCCTGTTGTCAACAGTACTCATTAAGGAAATTATATGCCTCTATGTCATTGTCATGTATCTTTCCAATTAGAAATTTGCTGCAGTGGAGGACGACTCATAATGATGGATGGAAAGGAGTAAATGGAATGGCATCAAAACACATGGTTTTAATGTGTTTAATACCATTCCATTCACTCCATTTCAGCCATTACTGTCACACAGTAGGTGCCGTGGGCCTGGCGCCTGGGCCTTCAGTGAGGTCCTACACAGTCCCACCCGAATTAATCCACCTGTTATTACCATCATTTAGATGCCATGGCTCTAGACACTATATATTTAGACAAAACGCAGTATTAACCAGGCGTTGCGTCACCTTGAAATTGACATTTTTTTCAGAGAATTGCAGGGGAAGAGTACAATAACAGTACAGTTCAACTAATAGGCAAGAACATAGTCGAGTGCAACAGAGTGTTATATTAATATTCTTCTTCTATCCATTTCTGGTCCACAAACTTTGAGCTTTAAGTCCCCCAAAAAATAAATACAGTGTGTTCACTAAACAGCGCATTGTCGCACCCAAAGCAGTTTCACGTGATGATAAAGACACAAACTATTCACTGAAAAATAAAAGAAAACAAATAATTTGCAACATAGGCTATTTGCCATTTTATTTTGTTAATATATAGGCTATTTAATATTAACGAAATAAAATGCGAAACATACATACACATTTAATTAAAAAATAACATGCATTGTATGCCTACTCACCAAAGACTGATTATTAGACAGTTGCGTGCGCTTAGGGGATCGTGAGAAAAATGCTGCAAGGCCATTGAGGTTGGCAAAGAAGACCTTGGCATTCTTTAAGCTTTGAGGGCTCCTTGAGTCAGTACTAAATTTAGTCGATGTGCATAGTAGTGAATGAATAAGGCCATCGGTGCCTCTCCTTAACTTTAGCCTGCACCCCATTGAGTCCAGATGCCATGACTGCTGCGCCATCAAAACACGTGTGCCACAACTTTATCCAGACTACATTCATTTTCCTCAAGAAACGGAAAATAAGAGCGGCAATGTCATCAGCTCGCTTGCCGCTTGTCACATCTTCAAACCGGATAAATCGCTCCTTGACTCCCGTGTCCGTCACATAACGCAGGACGAGTGAGAGCTGTAGCTCCACTCTGGTGTCCCCAAACGTTTTCAAAAGCACCATTGCTTGTAAGTGCCAGCCGTACTTTGGTGTCCTCGTTGCTGCCTTGGTTAGACAACTCAAGTTTGCAAAGCCAGTGTGGCTCCAAACACCAAATCGATCACTTGCAAATAATAGGCATTCCCAGCAGTACAGTTTGCAGTGCTTCTCGGAGCCTGTGAGCCATTGACAGCGCTCATAGTTGAAACTTTGAAAGTGGCGAACGAACGAACCCTTTCCCGCCTGTGACAGGCTTTGTGGAGTCGGGCGACCTCTCCTTACAATGTCTAACTTTCTTGAAAAGTTCGTCTTGAGAATGGCGTTATAATTATATCCTCGACCAAATCGATATCTTCTCCTCCTTCCGCCATTGTGGGTTCAAAAAAACAGTAGAACGCGAATTAATTCGTTTATCAAATTTAGTTTCCTAGATCTTGCATAGACCTGCCCATAGGACCTGCCTCTCAATATTGGTAATCCAATCAAAAGACGTGGACGCCCTACGCCTGCTAGCTGGCTCCTGTGTAACACTGGAGCCAGCCAGCAGGCGTACAATAGCCAACTCTAAAGCTGATTGGTTGACACAAATTTTAATTTCCATTCACTTTAAGCTACAAGCGCCGCCACTGTTGATTCTGAAGGCCTGAGGGCAGATTTTAGACCCTGGCAACACATGATGGCTGAATATGATTGGATAAAAGATCTAACGTAAAGACCAGCCCTCCAAATCTCAACCTGGGGCTGGAAGCAGTGTGCAACCAAGAGGAAAGCTATGAAATGAAGAGTATAACTCTTACTCTGGGGAATAATTTAATACATATTTGTGGGAAATATATTTTAAAAAAAAATTATATTCTGATGATGTTTAGGCCAGCAGAGAAGGCCTTGCAGGCCCTGACGGCCCACCACTGCTGTCAACCAGCCTTCGTTTTGGCTCCCCCTCCTGTCCAGCTCAGGCGTTCGGCATCGCCAGTCTTCTAGCTGCTGGCAAACGCCCTTCACTCATCAACTCCGGATATGTTTCGTCATCAGTACACACATCTGGTTCTAATCCCCACTCTTTTACTGTATGTATACTCCCTCTGGCATTTGTCTTTGTCGCTTGTTTTACTGAGAGGAATCTCGCCTACATTTTCCTGAGTACTTTATTATTTTGCACTTGTGTTTCGTCCTGCTTTTATATAATTAGCTTTAACAAACTCAGTAGTTCTAAACCTGCGACTGCCTCCTGCCTACTCCTCTCTACACTTGTGACAATTACACTCCATTACACGCCATTATTATGAGCTTATTATGAGCCGTCCTCCCCTCAGCAGCCTCCACTGATAGCATATTTTTTATGGTGCACTGCACTCGCACTTTATACTTTGTATACCGTAATACTTGTAGCCAAAATGCCATGAGCAAAGTTTATTTTGGTTACCTCAGGGTTATCAGAAAAGTGTGTGTGAAACAAGGATAAGCTAGCCTTGGGCTATTTCTAACCCAAGGTGAAAGGATAGCTCCAGGCTAAGAACAGCCAGTGTGACATCCCTCCTGTCTTGGGTTTGAATACAGTCTGCCTGTTTCTCAGATCAGCCACACTCTGGTCTCTACACTAATACAAGGTGTTTGTTCCTCCTTAGGTTTATCATATTTATCATTTAGCAACTGTAGGAAGCCCTAGATATAATACATAAGCACACGTCTCATGCATCCGACAGCCTATCATGGTGCCAGTTGTCTTCTCTATTACCGCGATTCTGTCTTGACAGCTTGAGTCTTGTAGTGTAATCGTACAAAGGTGAGGAAGTTTTTATCAAACACCTGCCAATTGGAGCTTTATTTGAATTCATCAGGGGTTCCATCGCCCCTGAGAAATGTATGTAAAAATTTCCATATAATTACTATATGAAAAAATGAGACAACAATCTTCACAATGCTCGCTAATTGAGCTGCAAGAGTTTTTTGTTTGACTCGGTAAGGACCTGTGTAGTATTGTCTCGCTGTCCTATTAATTGTGCCTCCAACATCCTCTTCCACTGGATTGCTCATACAGAAGTAGATCTCCGTCATTCACCTGGAGGTATTTGCTACTTAGTGCGTAAAGATTAATCTTAAATTATGTATAAGTGTGAACCAGCCGCCTGGGTTTCTTCAGTTTAGCACTTTAGTGAATGACCCAGGCTGTTCTCTTGTCCCTCTTAGAATGAACCCAGCTGTTCTCTGTCTCTGTCCTCTAGAATGACCCAGCTGTTCTCTTGTCTCTAGAAGACCCAGGCTGTTCTCCTGTCTCTGTCCTTCTGAATGACCCAGTGTTGTCCTGCTCCCTGTCCCTCCTACAAATGACCCAAGGTTGGTCCTGTTCATGTCCCTGAATTGACCAGCTTGTTCCTGTCCCCTGTGTTTTCTTTATTATTTTGGTTAGGTCCGGGTGTGACTAGGGTGGGTATGCTAGTTTTGTCTTGTCTAGGGTTTTTGTATATCTAGRGTTTTGTAGGTCTAGGTATATATATGTCTATGGTGGCCTGATATGGTTCCCAATCAGAGGCAGCTGTTTATCGTTGTCTCTGATTGGGGACCATATTTAGGTAGCCATTTTCCCTTGGGTATTGGTGGGTTCTTGTCTATGTGTAGTTGCCTGTTCAGCACTCATTTGTATAGCTTCACGGTTCGTTTTGTTCAGTGTTCATTCTTAGAATGAAGAAGAATGTGTGCATTCCACGCTACGCCTTGGTCTCCTCCTTTTGACGGCCGTGACACTGAAATTATAGGTTATTTGGAGATTTTTTGAATAACTTCCTTAAAACTTGTACAGAATGTTTTAAAAAGACTTAATAACACTGCTAGCTTATTTTTGTAAACTTTTTGGAACTCAGATAAGACACGGTAATTTGTTTCCTTAGGCATTAATCATGCAACAATTTTTTAATTTTTTWATTGTGACACAGCGTCAGTGAGATTCTAACCTATAATCTTCTGTTTTCTATCCATGGAATTAGTCCACCAGGACCAAGATAGACATTATGTTTTTTTATGCATACAAAGCTGTTTATTTTTGACTATTCAAACAGACCTCATTTCAAAGGAAACAAGCACTCGATAAGATCAGGTGTGGCCAATTAGTGTGAGCACCCAACAAGATAGAGTTTTGTTGATGCTGAGAACGGAATGAAAATGTCTTTAAATAACATTTTTAGAATGTTCTCTGAACATTAAACTTTTTTTTTTTCTTCTTTCGTTTAGATTAAATTGTTCTCGGAACAATTTGACATGAMTTTAAATAGAACAATGAGGAAACCTGTAGGAAGCATTATGCTGAAGTMCTGAAATTSCCACAGAAGAACGTTGTTTCTTAAGAATGATGGAGGCTACTGTGTTCTTGGGGACCTTCAATGCGGGAGACATTTTTGGGTACCCTTCCCCAGATCGACACAATCCTGTCTTGGAGCTCTACGGACAATTCCTTTTGACCTCTTAGGCTTGGTTTTTGCTCTGACATGCACTGTCAACTGTGGGACCTTATAGAGACAGGTGTGTGACTTTCCAAATCATGTCCAATCAATTGAATTTATGACAGGTGGACTCCAAGTTGTAGAAACATGTCAAGGATGATCAATGGAAACAGGATGSACCTGAGCTCACTTAAGAAGACAGACCCTTTGTTATGAGACTCTAATGTAAATAAGGTATCTGTTTTTTGTTTTTAATAAATTAGCAAACATTTCGAAAAACCTGTTTTTGCATCGTCATCATGGGGTATTGTGTGTAGATTGATAAGGATTATACATTTTTAAATCCATTTTAGAATAAGGCTGTAATGTAACAATGTGGAAAAAGTCAWGGGGTCTGAATACTTTCCAAATGCACGTTATGCTCAAATGTACTTCTATGATATTGACTATTCTGATTTAACTTCACAGTAAGTAAAAAAAATTATGATATTGATAAATTAAATCAAAGTTAATTGCTTGTGTACTAAGATTAGCAGATGTTCCAGCAGGTGCAGCGAAATGCTTGTGTTTCTAGCTGCTACAGTCCAGTCCAGGTTTGGCCAGGGTAGGCCATCATGGTAAATAAGATTTTTTTCTTAACTGACTTGCCTAGTTAAATAAAGGTTAAATAAAAATTCAAAACGAAAATAATCCAGAAAGTCCAAGACAAGAATGAAGTGCAACCCCAACAAAGTAAACATGTATCCAAAAGGCAGTTGCTGGGATCTTTTTGATGGGGGGCGGGCTCCCAATAAATTCCAGAGAAACTGCATTACGCCAGTGCTTTGATCACAGATATGATAGAGATTATGGACATTTGATGTGCAAATGTATTGTCTAATGTGAAAACAGTGTAATGTACTGTAATAACTACATTCAAAGGGCAAGTTTGAACCATGTATTTTAAATGTTTTGCTATTGGATGAACTGGTTGTTACAATAACTACATTGAGAAGGTATCATTATTTTGTGTTTTTCGATTAAATCAATGTACTCATTATATTTCACAGTAAACTTTTGGATCAATGGCTGTGAGCTGAACAATGTATGCACGATGAAAGGTTTTGAGTATAAGACTGGCTGCATAATAAGTGTTACCAGGTTGGCGTTTTGTACAAAGAGTTTTGAAAMTTAACCACATACTTGKGGAAATAGTACCGAACTGATATAAAAAAATACTGAGAATTTATGAGACGTAGTGGAAATRWGGTCATAATTTGTCTTCAARGGGTCTTTCAATGAAAAACKGATTTTATTTAGATCAGTCAGGGGTGCCTACAGTGATGCCAAAACATTGGTGGTTTACTAAATAAAWTACTGTACATAGAGTATGCGACTGTCTTTATATTTTTATAGCATACAGTTTASCCTCCGTTAGTCAGCGCCTCTAGCAACATTTTTTGGGGTGTGCGCCAGCTCATGCTTTTTATTRGTGTGTTCCYAACCTTGCCAACAAACAAAGAGCTGTGAATGGATCAGTAGTTCACCAATCAGAACCTTGATYGGTTTGGCCACAGTAACAACGAGTGATGTGTAATGAGTTTGGAGAATGTGTCTTTGGGACCATCAGGCGATGTCCTGACGACTGCTACACAGGAATGTTTAAAAAATATATATATTTCACCTTTATTTAACCAGGTAGGCTRGTTGAGAACAAGTTATCATTTGCAACTGCGACTTGGCCAAGATAAAGCATAGCAATTCGACACATACAACAACACAGAGTTACACATGGAATAAACAAAACATACAGTCAATAATACRGTAGAAAAATAGTCTATATACAATGTGAGCAAATGAGGTGAGATAAGGGAGGTAAWGGCAACAAAAAAAAGGCCATGGTGGCGAAGTAAATACAATAAAGCAAGTAAAACACKGGAATGGTAGATTTGCATTGGAAGAATGTGCAAAGTAGAAATATAAATAATGGTGTGCAAAGGAGCAAAATAAATAAATAAATACAGTAGGGGAAGAGGTATTTGCTGATCTAGGTTGTTCTCCCTTGTGGTCCCCAGCACTGTCATTAACCACTTCCTCCTTCCAGACTCACTAGGTAAAGCAATCCCAATCAAACATTCAAATTAGAATCGGCTTCTCTATATCCGCAACACAATGCCTCCTTCACTCATCGCTGCCAAAACATTACCCTGTAAAACTGACTACTCCACCGGATCCTCGACTTCGGTGATGTCCATCTTATACAAAATAGCTTCAACACCTACTTCACAAACTGGAATGCAGTTATCACTAGTTGCATCCTTGGTTTTGTTACCTAAAACTCACCTTATAACTGACCCACCATCGCGAACCTTACGCTCTGTCGGTTGGCCCCCAGCTTAACTGTCTCTCTCAGACCCCTGGCTTCAGGCTAATACTACAAGAGTGCTTGCTAGGCTAAAGGCCCCTTATCTCAGCTCACGATAGCCACAGATGCTAACACCCACCCCGTGAGCACGTCGCTCCAGCAGGTTGATCTACTGTCATGCCCAAAGACACAATCCTCTTTTGGACGCTTCCTTCCAGTTTCGTGCTGCCATGCACTGGAACGACTGCATAAAAATCTTCTGAAGCTTGGAAGACTTATCTCTTCAACAACTTAAAAAATCTGCTAATCCGAGCAGCTAACCGAATCGAAGTGCAAGCTGTACATAGTCCATCTGTAAACACCCACCCCAATTTACCTACCATCAACACCCCCGATACCTGCTTTTAAATTTATTTAGTTACGTTTCTGCCCTTTTGCAGCACCATATCTTCTTCTTGCACATGATCATCTGATGATTATCATCATGTAATCGCCTAAACTTGTAATTTAATTCGATTATTGCCATACCCGTCAATGCCTTTTTTCCACTACACATTGTATATACGATTCTCTTTTTTTCTACCGTTATTGACTTGTTTTTGTTTATCATGTGTAACTCTGTGTGTTGTATGTGTCGAACTGCTATGCTTTATCTTGGCCAAGTCGCAGTTGCAAATGATAAACTTGTTCTCAACCACCTACCTGGTTAAATAAAGGTGAAATAAAAAAATAAAAAAAAGGACAGTAAAGGATGAGGCATTTGATAGTATGAGATGTAGGCATGCGTAGCCAAGTGAACTATATGGGTCCATGAGTGGTTGCGCTGAACTGGAGACGCGGCAATTCAGACAGTTAGCAGGCCGATGCTAACAAGCTAACAGTTAGTAGGCCGGGGCTAAACAAGCTAGCAGTTAGCAGACCGGGTTAGCAAAAGCTAGCAGTTAGCAGACCGGCAGGCAGCAAGCAAGCGGCTAGCACAGCTAGCAGTAGCAGACCGGGGCAAGGCCAAGCTACAGTTAGCAGACGCGGGGCAGGCAAGGCTAGCAGTTAGCAGACCGGGGCTAGAAGCTTAGCCTTTGGGGGACGTCGCGATGCAGGGAGTAAAGTCTGTTTTTTGCCTCTCTTCGTGCGGTGCGACGTCGATAGACCAGTCGTGGGAATAGTAGGGGTTCCAGGCTAGCTCTAGGTAAGCAGCAGGCCCTAAGCAGGTTAGCAGAATGGGCCTTATACGCGGTAGTACGCGCGCTGAGGGGTCTGTTTGGAGTCGCTGCGGGCAGATATGTTCGTATTTCCAGTCGTAGAGGAATCGGGGAATTCCGTGCCGCGTTACGGCAGTACGAAGGCGTCCCGGTATTGTAGCCACAGGAGTGGGCTTCGTGGTAGCAGAGCGAG
>NC_036866.1:43740459-43744024 GCF_002910315.2 Salvelinus sp. IW2-2015
AGGAGCCCTGGCCGGGCTAGCTTCAGGCTAATTGGTGCTTGGAAACGCTAGCCAGGAGTGGTCATCCGGGATTGCAGTTAGCTAGTTGCGAAGATCCAGATGAAAATGTTCAGAGTATGCGGTAGGAATATGTCCTTGCAACATTCCCATGAGATGTATCTTATATTCTGAGAACATGGCAAACGTTCTGTGTAAATTTGGTGGGATGTTGATGGAATATTCTCCTAACGCTCAGAAATTCTGGACACAAGAATATTCTTGCAACATTCCCATGTCTAGAACATTAATATAGAATATTCTGAGAAAGTTCTGTTTGACATTAAGGGAATGGTCTCTTGGAAACAGTCCTTGCACGTCACTGGAACATTCCTATGAAAATGTTAGGTAATGACCTTTTTAATGTTTTACATTTTTATTTAACCTTTATTTAACTAGGCAAGTCAGTTAAGAACAAATTCTTATTTACAATGACGGCCTACCCCGGCCAAACCTGGGCAATGGGACTCCCAATCACGGCCGGACGTGATACAGCCTGGATTCTAACCAGGGACTGTAGTGATGCYTCTTTCACYKAGATGCAGTGCCTTGCACCACTCTGGAACTCTGATGCCCTAGTGAGACTCATAAGGGAACGTTCTCTAAAGTTGTGGGAACGTTTGTTCTTAGCTGGGTATCATCAGCAAGGAAAAGCAACCCACCCCGGAGCCACTAGATCAGTCTCACACCACCACCAGGTCCTCCATGGTTG
Organism: Salvelinus sp. IW2-2015; assembly: GCF_002910315.2. NCBI lineage: Eukaryota > Metazoa > Chordata > Actinopteri > Salmoniformes > Salmonidae > Salvelinus > Salvelinus sp. IW2-2015. Next base: position 43,741,208 of record NC_036866.1, read on the forward strand.
CTCCCCATGCAGAGCTGTTATTTTTCTCATCCGGCCCACTGGTAACTGAGGCTAAAACAATCCCAGCTCCATGCACACTGTCCATCTGCGCCCCTCTCCCAGCTAGGACAAAGTTCTGGAAACCATATGCATACAACCCACAACTTTTGGGGATTTGTGCAGGAATGTTGCTTGGCTTTKGAACATTCTCAGCACATTGAAGGAACTTGACGAAAAACAYWATTTTCTTGGTATTTGATTACTTTAACWGAACTTTTCCTAAAAGTTCAAACATGGTTACAATTAATTCAAATTTTAGTATTGTTCTAGGAACGTTCTCCAGCTAGTTTGACATTGGGAATGTTTTCAAATGGTTCAGAGTACGTTAATTAACTTTTTCAGGATCAGTCCCATCCACAGGACAGTTTAGCTAACGTAGGCTAATGCGATTTCGCATGAGATTATAAGTAACAAGAATATTTCCTATAACATAGACATATCTGATATTGGCGGAAAGCTTACATTCTTGTTAATCTAACTGCACTGTCCAATTTACAGTAGCTATTACAGTGAAAGAATACCATACCATTGAGGAGGAGTGACAATTTGAGCATGAACAATATATTTAAAAAAACAAATTAGGCACATTTGGTTAGTCTTGATACAACATTTTGAACAGAAATGCCAACGGCTCATTTGGATCAGTCTAAAACTTTGCACATACACTACTGCCATCTAGTAGCAAAATATAAATTGCACCTGTGCTGAAATAATACATTATGGCCTTTCTCTGCATTTCAAAGATGATGCGTACAAAAAAACAAAATACAAAAGAACGGTCGTTTTTTTTCATTGAATTATCTCTACCAGATCTACTGTGTTATACTCTCCTACATTCCTTTCACATTTCCACAAACTTCAACGTGTTTCTTTCAAATGGCACCAAGAATATGCATATCCTTATCTCAGGGCCTGAGCTACAGGCAGTTAGATTTGGGTATGTCATTTTAGGCGGATCCTTAAGAGGAAGAAACATTCTTTCTGTGGGAATGTTCTCAGAACATTAAGACAACTTTCCATAAAAACTACAAAACTTTTGCAATGTTCTCATCATCAACAACAACTCTCTCTATTCTCTATCTTATTAATGTTTTGTGTGTTAGCCTCACCCACAATTGGCCACACCTGATCTTAATGAGTGCTTGTTTCTTTGCAATGGGGTATCTGTTTGAATTGACAAAATTAACAGCATTTTATGCGTAAAAAACATGGTAAACTAGCCCCATTCAGGTCGCATAGTTTAATGGATAGAGAACAGAAGCGCATAGGTTAAAATCTCAAAGAGGTTATTATAAATCCTCAAAATAACCTTTAATTTCCCTTCTCAGAGAGGTAATAGAACCTCCCTGGAAAACKTTGAAGGAACCAGAGTAAAATGGTCTCCGAATCTTCTTGCAACCTAAAAATAAACATGCAAAAATGTCACTTCTGTTCTCAGAACATTTAAAAAACGATGCCTTTTACTGATCAGGAAACKTATGGCTTCTTTCCTACAACCAAAACATATGTTCCCACAACTCCCAAGGAACCAAATATGCTAGCTGGGCAGTGTGCATACTGTAATGCTATGGCTAATAATACAGCCATTGTCAGGGAAGACAGATCGAGCTATATGCATGGGTTACATGTTTCATCACAATATTATGACAAAACGTTTGTTTGGACTGATGCCCGAGTGAGCATTCTACTCAATGTATCGTCAATGAGCGCTGATGAAAATTTCATCAAAAGTGCACTACAGTGGCTTGGAAATACAATGACATTCAAAAAGAGGCAAATAATTATTGGGAAAACCTTACATCATTTTGATGTCACCAGATAGACTTTAGATGCAGTATAACGTCAGCTATCTAGYTCAGGGGAGGCAACCRGATTGTAATTAGCWAACGTTAGCTTTGCTAGCTTTTTTTGCTGAACTTTGCTAGATGATGACGTTGCCATCTGTCTAAAGTAAATTTTACAACATGATCATGCTGCGAAAGTTGTTTCCTACTACATATTTGACTACTTTAGCAATGTCACCATATTTGCAAGCACTATAGTGTAGTTTAGTTWGCATTTTTCAACATRTTTTTTACAAAAGGATAGATTTGGAGTTAGATAAACTTGGATTTTTTGGTAGGGACATATGCAGGATGCTACCCTCCACAGCATGGCCTTAAGCTCCAGATCAAAACTCCAAACCTACAACAAAATAAGATATATATAACGACTTGGAGCTATCCTATGTAAGTTCAGAGTCACTTGCCCCAATGATGGTGTGTGCTGGAGGCGAGCGAAAGCTTGGAGAGAGGGAGTGTGTGGTGGTGTGGGGGGTACCTGTACCAGACAAGGGGAGACAGGCCAGGGCAGATGTGAACAGATTGCCAGATAGAATTCAAGCAGTAGTGCAGCAGGCAACGGAGTAGGAGTCACAACTACTTGGGAGAAGCTTTTATTTCTGGAGGCAGATTTATTGTAGAAAATGCCAGTGAGTGTTCTTTGAACAGCAGGAGCGGGCTTCAAAGACTCCTGCCACTTGGTTGCGGCAAAAGGCCTCGACACCTTTTACAATTTCAATTAGCACTGAGTGATTGATATGATCTGGTTTGCCCTTGCAAGCCTGACAACTCAGCATTCAGTCCACATAAAGTAAAATATATCATTGTAAGTCTTTTTTTTTTCTTATTTTTTTTTCTTATTTCTTCTTCAAATAGCATCAGGCCAAACACTACTCATCCAGTTCCAGGTTGATGGTGTCCTCAGGTCTCTGCTGTTTGTTGCTAAGGAAGCACCCTC
>NC_036866.1:43744082-43748501 GCF_002910315.2 Salvelinus sp. IW2-2015
TTTCTTGTGCATTTTGCTATTTTGCCTCATGACTCATGCATGCTTTGTTTACAACAAATGTTCCTTTCCCCAACCTTGGGACAGACAATATTTGTTCCCACACTCGGGACTCGKACTCTCTGTTGGTTACAAAGACTTTTGGCCTCTCATCCTATTCTAACCACCTCTCGCTGGCTTTGTATTCATCTTACCTGATGAAATTGCTGTACAATATGATCTTGTTGCCATCTGATGCACATTCAGATGTCATAAATCAGCACTGCAGAGCTCTCCCTGTYCTATGYTGTGCCTTAATTGTATTACTGTTGATGATATCTGGAAATATGCATGTACACCCTGGCCCATCTACAGTTGCTAGCCCCAATTCTAACTTGTGCTCTGATATCTGCTTCACTGATTTCTGCTCTCATAAAAGCCTGGGTTTTCTACATGTTAATTAACACTAGAAGCGTATTGCCTAAAATGGAGAGGGTGGGTTCACAGCTCCAATCCAGATGTGTTGGTCATTACTGAGACGTGGTTAAGGAAGAGTGTTTTGAATACTGATGTTAACAAGACAGATCTTCCAAAGATGGGGGAGTGGCAATCTTTAGCAAGGATCACATTCAGTGCTCAGTTGTCTCCAGCAAGTCTGTCCCCAAACAATTTGATTTGCTGGTTTTAGRCATTACACTTTCAAATAGCTCTTTGTTGACTGTTTCTGGGTGATATTGTCCTCCATCACCACCTACCTGTCCTAAGCTCTCTCCTGGCCCCTTACACTAAGTCTGAATTTGTCCTGCTTGGTGACCTAAACTGGGACGTGCTTAAACCACCTGACCAAGTCCTAAAGAAATGGGACTCCCTAAATMTTTCTCAGATTATTACYAATCCCACAAGGTATGACTCCAAACACCCAGAWAAGGCTACTCTTGATGTTATCCTCACAAATAATCCTGCTAGGTGTCAGTCTGGTGTTTTCTGTAATGACCTTCGTGATCACTGTTTTACAGCCTGTGTTCATAATGGCTGCTCAGTGAAACGACCTGTCCTGATTTGTCATAGACGCTTGCCAAAAAACWTTAATGAGCAAGCCTTCCTTTATGAACTGGCCTCTGTCAAATGGTATAGAATCAGCTTGATCCCCTCTGTCGAAGACGCTGGATTCTTGTTTTATATTTTCAGTGGTATTGTTAACAATACGGCACACTCATACTCAGGCTGACTGGCTCTCGTTCAGGCAAATGAGAAATAAATGCACTCAGGCTTTCCGGGAAGGCCAAAGTTAGTTACTTTAAGGAGCAGTTCTCTCTCTGTGGCTCTAACCCTAAGAAGTTCTGGAAAACATTTAAAGATCTGAAGAATAAACCCTCCTCCTCACAGCTGCCCATGTCCCTTAATGTTGATGATGTGGTTGTTACTGACAAGAAACACATGGCTGAGCTCTTTAATCACCACTTCATTAAGTCAGGATTCCTATTTGACTCAATCATGCCTCCTTGCYCATCCAACATTTCCTCATCTCCCACCCCTTCTAATGCGACTATCCCCGATGCTTCGCCCTCTTTTTCCCCTGCCCTGCTACAAAGGTTCCTCCTGCAGGCAGTCACTGAGTCCGAAGTGCTAAAGGAACTCCTTAAACTTGACCCCGAAAAAACATCTGGGTCAGATGGTTTAGACCCTTTCTTCTTTAAGGTTGCTGCCCCTATCATCGCCAAGCCTATCTCTGACCTTTTAACCTGTCTCTCCTTTCTGGGGAGGTTCCCATTGCTTGGTAAGCAGCCACGGTTCGTCCTTTATTCGCGTATAAAGTAAAATCAACTATCAGAATTTAATTTATTATTCCAACATGCCACCACCGAATAACATAACGTTGATCAAAGGTGTATGTCAATTATGTAAAAGGTAAGAAAATGCATTTACGTAAGTTACAAAGCCCTTAAAGAACAACTCACTACTTCGCAAGGTCTTAATCAGCAAAATACGCCATCCTCCCCTACGAAAAAAAGACTCATAAGTGAACAAAAGAAAAGGGAACGTGAAACATAACAAAGAGTGAGATTTAAAAACAAGCAGGTCAGATCATAAGACAACTAGCCGAGGGGTCTATATAAATCAGGCTGGGGACTTATGCCTGGGTTGACCACTCATGTGCAGTTCTATATTTGCTTGTGCTTCGCGAGGGAATAGCAAACGCCTGAAAGCAATTTCTAAAGAGACTAACTGGTTGACATCTGAGTGGAAAGGCAGTGTTATTGAGGTTAAAGACGTATAATTGTAGCCAGGTTTGATAGTGGGCAATTTGAGTTACCTTATTTCCAAGTCAATAGGAGATACTGTAATGGCAATTGAAATCAGAAAATCTTACAAAGGAGACGTTGGGAGCTCCCTTACTATCGTGTTTTCAACATCTGACCCCGCCAAGATAAATTATCTTCTGATGATGGCACACTCCCAGACTCACCTCAGGTTCGGTCTCCTCTCCCGCCCATTCTTGTTAAAATCCTCACACACACTTTAGGTGTGTTGAAAAGCGGATCCTACGCACAGCACACACTCTTCTTCTACAGGCTTGCCCTTCTGGCATAATGATTAAGACAGATATCACATCTACGACTTTAGCAATATCTTTCTCCTAGCTGTGTATTTGTGATCGTGTTCATCTTACTACATTCGCGTCCTAGCTATCTCTCACGACTCCATCGTGGATTCGGTTTGTCTCTTCCCCCTCACCCAGTCGACTAAATGCCATCCAACTACTACATGTAACAATTTCAGTGGGTCAAAAAACGAGTTCTACTGGGCACTTCCCGCCCCCCAGGCACAGGCAAATCATTCATCCTATCGTATTTATGGCTCTGCCGATGCCCTGGCTGGGTACAGGGTTAGCAGTTTTTAATCATCGCTTGGGATAGCCCAGCTTATGAATGTAGAGTCGCTGTCCGTGGGCGAGGAGAAAATCATGTGTATAGCTCTATCCGAGCTAGGGCTCGGTAAGCTTGTATGAATGTACGCAAGCGCGAAAAATATCCTACTATCTTTGGCTGGAGATTGAATATGGGCATATCTCTTGAACTAATATCTTCTCTAGGGGAGAAGTCATTGGAGGTCTTGTCACTTGTCACGTGTGCCGATACCGTGCGGGTTATTCCACTCCCGCAGCTGTAGGGCTAAGATTGAGCATTGGGAGTCGCTGAGAAATGCCATGAATGCCCGGTCGTATCTCTGTCCATGGGTTTCTTCATCAACAGGCCGCTACCTTCAAACTCTTGACATCATGGAAAATATATTTTGTGGATGTATTTCAAGGCCTGCCTCTTTGCTTGATATCATGAGAAAATCCAAAGAAATCAGCCAAGACCTCAGAAAAATATTCTGTCTGGTTCATCTTTGGGAGCAATTTCCAAATGCCTGAAGGTACCACATTCATCTGTACAAAAATAGTATGCAAGTATAAACACCATGAGATCACGCAGCCATCATACCGCTCAAGGAAGGAGACGTGTTCTGTCTCCTAGAGATGAATGTACTTTGGTGCGAAAAGTGCAAAATCAATCCAGAACAGCAGCAAAAAGGACCTTGTTGAAGATGCTGGAGGAAACAGGTACAAAAGTATCTTCATCCACAGTAAACAAGTCCTATATCGAGATAAGCTAAAGGCCGCTCAGCAAGGAAGAAACCACTGCTCCAAAACCGCCAATAAAAAAGCCAGACTACGGTTTGCAACCTGCACATGGGGCAAAGATGGTACTTTTTGGAGAAATGTCCTCTGGTCTGGTGAAACAAAAACAGAACTGCTTTGGCCATAATGACCATCGTTATGTTTGGAGGAAAGCCGGACGCTTACAAGCCGAAAGAACATCATCCCAACCGTGAAGCACGTGGGTGGCAGCATCATGTTGTTGGGTGCTTTGCTGCAGGAGGGACTGGTGCACTTCACAAAATAGATGGCACCCTGAGGAGGGAAATGATGTGGATAGATTGAAGCAACATCTCAAGGAAGTTAAAGCTTGTCGCAAATGGGTCTTCCAAATGGACAATGACCCCAAGCACACTTCCAAGTTGTGGCACAAATGGCTTAAAGACACAAAGTCAAAGTATTGGAGTGGCCATCAACAAAACCCTGACCGCAATCCTATGGAAATGTGTGGGCAGAACTGAAAAAGGCGTGTGCGAGCAAGGAGGCCTACAAACCTGACTCAGTTACACTAGCTCTGTCAAGGGGAATGGGACAAAAATTCACCCAACTTATTGGTGGAAGCTTGTGGAAGGCTCAACAAACATAAAGGCAATGCTACCAAATATTAATTGAGTAAACTTTTGACCCACTGAGATTGTGATGAAAGAAATTAAAGCTGAAATAAATCCCTCTCAACTATTATTCTGACATTTCACATTCTTAAAATAAAGTGGTGATCCTAACTGACCTAAACAGGGAAT
>NC_036866.1:43748526-43753234 GCF_002910315.2 Salvelinus sp. IW2-2015
TAAAGGGGTAGATCACGTCTTGTCGGATGCGTGTTTTGTCCTATATTTAATTATTTTTTTAATTCATCCCAGCCCCCTCCCCACAGGAGGCCTTTTGGTAGGCCTTCATTGTAAGATAAGATATGTTCTTAACTGACTTGCGCTATGTTAAAATAAAAAATAATGGATGCCTAGGTAAAACACTGCATATCCTCATCTGAAGTATGAGCAGTGTAATTGTGCCTGGCGTAGTAAATACACATCAAATTTTATGTCACATGCGCTGAATACAACAGGTGTAGCATTAGTGAAATGCTTCCTTACAAGCCCTTAACAAACATGAAGTTAAGAAAATACCCTCCACCAAAAAAAGTAAGAATAAGAATAACAATAATTTAAAAAGAGCAGCAGTACATAACAACAGCGGGCTATATACAGGGGGAAGCGGTACAGGAGTCAATGTGCGGGGGCACCGGTGTTGAGGTAAAATGTACATGTACATTGAAGTCGGAAGTTTACATACACATTAGCATTCAAAACTCGTTTTTCAACCACTCACCAATTTGCTTGTTAACAAACTATAGTTTTGGAAAGTTCGGTTAGGAACATCTACTTTGGTGCATGACACAAATAATATTTCCAAAAATTGGTTTACAGACAGATTGTTTCACTTATATTCACTGTATCACAATTTCAGTGGGTCAAAAGTTTACATACACTAAGTTGACTGTGCCTTTCAACAGCTTGAAAAATTCCAGAAAATTATGTATTGGCTTTAGAAGCTTCTGATAGGCTAATTACATAATTTGAGTCAATTGGAGGTGTACCTGTGGATGTATTTCAAGGCCTACCTTCAAACTCTTGACATCATGGAAAATATATTTTGTGGATGATATTCAAGGCCTGCCTCTTTGCTTGATATCATGAGAAAATCCAAGAAATCAGCCAAGCCTCAGAAAAATATTCTGTCTGGTTCATCTTTGGGAGCAATTTCCAAATGCCTGAAGGTACCACATTCATCTGTACAAAACATAGTATGCAAGTATAAACACCATGGATCACGCAGCCATCATACAGCTCAGGAAGGAGACGTGTTCTGTCTCCTAGAGATAAATGTACTTTGGTGCGAAAAGTGCAAATCATTCCCAGAACAGCAGCAAAGGACCTTGTGTGAAGATGCTGGAGGAAACAGGTACAAAAGTATCTTCATCCACAGTAAAACGAAGTCCTATATCGAGATAAGCTGAAGGGCCGCTCAGCAAGGAAGAAACCACTGCTCCAAAACCGCAATAAAAAAAGCCAGACTACGGTTTGCAACCTGCACATGGGGACAAAGATCGTACTTTTTGGAGAAATGTCCTCTGGTCTGGTGAAACAAAAACAGAACTGTTTGGCCATAATGACCATCGTTATGTTTGGAGGAAAAAGCGGACGCTTACAAGCCGAAGAACATCATCCCAACCGTGAAGCACGTGGGTGGCGGCATCATGTTGTTGGGTGCTTTGCTGCAGGAGGGACTGGTGCACTTCACAAATAGATGGCACCCTGAGGAAGGGAAATGATGTGGATGATTGAAGCAACATCTCAAGGAAGTTAAAAGCTTGTCGCAAATGGGTCTTCCAAATGGACAATGACCCAAGCACACTTCCAAGTTGTGGCACAATGGCTTAAAGACAACAAAGTCAAAGTATTGGGATTGGCCATCAAAAACCTGCCTAGCGCAATCCTATGGAAAATGTGTGGGCAGAACTGAAAAAGCGTGTGCGAGCAAGGAGGCCTACAAACCTGACTCAGTTACACTAGCTCTGTCAGGAGGAATGGGACAAAATTCACCAACTTAGTTGGATACTTGGTGGAAGGCACAACAACATAAAGGCATTGCTACCAAATATTAATTGAGTAAACTTTTGACCCATCTGAGATTGTGATGAAAGAAATTAAAGCTGAAATAAATCCCTCTCAACTATTATCTGACATTTCACATTCTTAAAATAAAGTGGTGATCCTAACTGACCTAAACAGGGAATTTTTTACTAGGATTAAATGTCAGGAATTGTGAAAAACTGAGTTGAAATGTATTTGGCTGTGGTATATGTAAACTTACGACTTCAACTGTAGGTAGAGTTGTTAAAAGTGACTATGCATAGATAATAACAGGAGTAGCAGGCAGCGTAGAAGAGGCGGGGCAATACAAATAGTCTGAGTAGCAGTATGATTAGCTGTTCAGTATCTTATGGCTAAGGGGTAGAAGCTGTTTAGAAGCCTCTTGGACTGAGACTTGCGCTGCGGTGCCGCTTGCCCTGTGATAGCAGAGAGTACCAGGCACCGCCTGGTATAGAGGTCCTGGATGGCAGGAAAGCTTGGCCCTTGTGATCAAGTCAAATCAAAGTTTATTTGTCAAATGCGCCGAATAGAAAAGGTTTACTTACAGGCTGTAACAATAGTGCAAAAAAGGTATTATGGACAATAGGTAAGTAAAAAATAAAAACAACAGTAAAAAGACAGTGAAAAATAACAGTAGCGAGGCTATATACAGTAGCGAGGCTAAATACAGACACCGGTTAGTCAGGCTGATTGAGGTAGTATGTACATGAAGATATGATTAAAGTGACTGTGCATATATGATGAACAGAGAGTAGCGGTAGCTTAACTTCTCTAGTGTAGGGGGCAGCATTCGGATTTTTGGATGAAATGCATGCCCAAATTAAACCTTGCTTCTGGCCCAGAAGATATGATATGCATAAACTTGTAGATTTTGATAGAAACACTCTAAAGTTTCCAAAACTGTTGAAATAGTGTCTGTGTGTATAACAGAACTGATTTGCAGGCGAAACCCTGAGAAAAATCCATTCAGGAAGTATTTTTTGGGGGGGTTTTTGTAGTTTTCTATTCAATGCCATTACAGTATCCCTTGACTTAGGACTCAAATTGCAGTTTCTATGCTTCACTAGATGTCAAACAGTCTTTAGAAATTTGTTTCAGGGCTTGTATTCTGAAAAATGAGGAAGTAAGAGCAGTCTGATGAGTCCGGACCCTGTGTCACAGAGCTTTTCATGCGCACGACGAGAGGTGCCTTCTTGTTTACCTTTTATATGACAACGTTATTGTCCGGTTGAAATATTATCGATTAATTTAGGCAAAACCAACCTGAAGATTGAATATAAACATCGTTTGACATGTTTCTATGAACTTTACGGATACAATTTGGATTTTTTTGTCTGCCTGTTTTGACTACGTTTGAGCCTGTGGATTACTGAAGAAAACTGAGGTTTTTTGGATATAAAGAGACTTTATCGAACAAAAGGAACATTTATTGAGTAAATGAATGTCTGCTGAGTGCAACCATATGAAGATCATCAACAGGTAAGGGATTAATTTTCTCTCTATTTCTGACTTGTGTAACTCTTCATCTTGGCCGGTTACTGTTTGTAATGATATTGTCTAGTGGGCTATGTTCTCAAATAATCGTAAGGTATGCTTTCAACGTAAAGCATTTTTTAAATCTGACACCGTGGTTGGATTCACAAGAAGTTAATCTTTAACCTTTGTAAAAATATGTTTGTTTTCTGAATTTTTATAATGAGTATTTCTGTATTTGAATTTGGCGCCCAGCAGTTTCACTGGTGTTGAAGAGGTGGGAGCTAACTAGGCCCTTTTTTTTCTCCATTTCCGCCTGAATGAAATGCCCAGAGTAAACTGCCTGTTTGCTCAGTGCCCTATTTTTACTAGGATTAAATGTCAGGAATTGTGAAAAACTGAGTTGAAATGTATTTGGCTGTGGTATATGTAAACTTACGACTTCAACTGTAGGTAGAGTTGTTAAAAGTGACTATGCATAGATAATAACAGAGAGTAGCAGCAGCGTAGAAGAGGCGGGGGCAATACAAATAGTCTGAGTAGCAGTATGATTAGCTGTTCAGTARTCTTATGGCTAAGGGGGTAGAAGCTGTTTAGAAGCCTCTTGGACTGAGACTTCGCGCTGCGGTGCCGCTTGCCCTGTGATAGCAGAGAGTACCAGGCACCGCCTGGTATAGAGGTCCTGGATGGCAGGAAGCTTGGCCCTTGTGATCAAGTCAAATCAAAGTTTATTTGTCAAATGCGCCGAATAGAACAGGTTTACTTACAGGCTGTAACCAATAGTGCAAAAAAGGTATTATGGAACAATAGGTAAGTAAARAAATAAAAACAACAGTAAAAAGACAGTGAAAAATAACAGTAGCGAGGCTATATACAGTAGCGAGGCTACATACAGACACCGGTTAGTCAGGCTGATTGAGGTAGTATGTACATGAAGATATGATTAAAGTGACTGTGCATATATGATGAACAGAGAGTAGCGGTAGCTTAACTTCTCTAGTGTAGGGGGCAGCATTCGGATTTTTGGATGAAATGCATGCCCAAATTAAACTTGCTTCTCGGGCCCAGAAGATATGATATGCATATAACTTGTAGATTTTGATAGAMAACACTCTAAAGTTTCCAAAACTGTTGAAATAGTGTCTGTGTGTATAACAGAACTGATTTGGCAGGCGAAACCCTGAGAAAAATCCATTCAGGAAGTATTTTTTGGGGGGGKTTTTGTAGTTTTCTATTCAATGCCATTACAGTATCCCTTGACTTAGGACTCAAATTGCAGTTTCTATGCCTTCCACTAGATGTCAACAGTCTTTAGAAATTGTTTCAGGCTTGTATTCTGAAAAATGAGGAAGTAAGAGCAGTCTGAATGAGT
>NC_036866.1:43756047-43801851 GCF_002910315.2 Salvelinus sp. IW2-2015
AGGGCACTGAGCAAAGGCAGTTTACTCTGGGCATTTCATTCAGGCGGAAATGGAGAAAAAAAGGGCCTAGTTAGCATCCCACCCTCTTCCAACACCAGTGAAACTGCTGGGCGCCAAATTCAAATACAGAAATACTCATTATAAAAATTCAGAAAACAAACATATTTTTACAAAGGTTAAAGATTAACTTCTTGTGAATCCAACCACGGTGTCAGATTTAAAAAAATGCTTTACGTTGAAAGCATACCTTACGATTATTTGAGAACATAGCCCACTAGACAAATCGATTACAAACAGTAACCGGCCAAGATGAAGAGTTACACAAGGTCAGAAATAGAGAGAAAATTAATCCCTTACCTTGTTGATGATCTTCATATGGTTGCACTCAGCAGACATTCATTTACTCAATAAATGTCCTTTTGTTCGATAAAGTCTCTTTATATTCCAAAAAACCTCAGTTTTCTTCAGTAATCCACAGGCTCAAACGTAGTCAAAACAGGCAGACAAAAAAATCCAAATTGTATCCGTAAAGTTCATAGAAACATGTCAAACGATGTTTATATTCATCTTCAGGTTGTTTTCGCCTAAATAATCGATAATATTTCAACCGGACAATACGTTGTCATATAAAAGGTAAACAAGAAAGGCACCCTCGTCGTCGTGCGCATGATAAAGCTCTGTGACACTTTAGGGTCGGACTCAAAAGTTGGATCAGCCTGTAGTGTGGTTTTCCACTTTAATTTTGAGTGTGACTCCAAATCCAGACCTCCATGGGTTGATAAATTTGATTTCCATTGATAATTTTTGTGTGATTTTGTTGTCAGCACATTCAACTATGTAAAGAAAAAAGTATTTAATAAGAATATTTCATTCATTCAGATCTAGRATGTGTTATTTTAGTGCTCCCTTTATTTTTTTGAGCAGTGTATTTATGTTCATCCTTAACCATTGATGCCTCATCTGGTCTCATCTCTGCACCTGGGTCCAACCTCACCACGTCACAGCAAGCTTCTGCCTAAACATGGACCTAGCAGAGATCACCGAGATCAAGAATGTTGTAACCCACCAAGGAGCACTGCTTGGAATTCAGCAACAACAACTCTGCCAAATATCAGAGACCCTCCGGGCACAACCTCAACCCAGCAGGCATCCAATGCCCAAGTCTCATATCCCAGCCACGCAGGCATTGCCATAGTTCCTCCAGAGACCCTGCTCCGGGAACCCAAGATCCCAGCCCCCAGCGGTATGACAAGCTTACTCAGTGCTCTCTGGTGTTCGAGCTACAGTCCTCCTCGTTCGACACCGATCGGGCCATGATCGCCTACATCATCTCTCTACTCTCAGGTAAGGCCTTGACGTGGGCAACGGTGGTGTGGGAACAGCAGCCACCATCCTGCAGCTCCATATTAGCCTTCACTACCGAACTGCGACAAGTCTTCGACCACCCAGTCGGTGGACGAGTAGCAGCCAGCAGACTGGTCAACATCTGCCAAGGGGCCAGACCAGTGGCAGACTTCGCCACTGAGTTACGCACCCTCGCCGGCAAAAGTGGGTGGAATACGGAGGCACTGGCCACCGCTTTCCACAAGGGTTTGTCTAACTCCATCAAGAACGAACTGGCCTTTTGGGAACTGGGAGAGGACCTTGAGTCCCTGATAAAGCTGGCAATCAGGTATGACAACCGCCTCGAGAAAGCGTGAGACAGCGCCTTTTTGACACCACCCTAGTATCCCGATTTCCTGAGCACCCCAAGCTGAGAACCCAGCATTGAGGAGCCCATGCAGCTGGGACGCACATGTCTGAGCCCACAGGAGCGTGGCCATCTCCGTGCTACATGCCCAGAGCTGACGGGAAACGCCAGGGCTCGCCAGGACAAGGGGAGACCCTGACAAGCTGTGCAGTTACCCCCGACTACCCAGTTACTGTTTGCCACTACCCGCAACTGGGACAACTGTCAGCACCAAATTCAAGCCTTCGTGGACTCTGAGGCCAAAGATAATTTGAATGATCAAGACTTCGCCAGATAAAAGATAGGAGTCAACAGTTTTGAAAAAGACAATTTGCTTTTCTTGAATTTTTTTTTAACACAGGCTCATTAAAACATTAATTTAAAGTGCACATATGGGGGGAAAAAAATGAACATTTACCACAGCTTAAGAACATACATTCGACAATGATCAAATTAAATACACATTCCATTTCATCAAGTTTAGCAACAAATCCCCTGCGTGAAATGTCCCATCACTCTGCAGATTCAAGCCCTCGATGGATGCCCCATTGGCTCCAGCTAGGTGGAATATCAGACCAAACCCATTCTACTGCAGGTTGGGGTGAATCACTCAGACTCTTCGTTTTTTTAATCACGGCTCCCGAGAACCCGATTACCCTAGGTTACCCCTGGCTAGCGTTACATAACCCTCTACTTTCCTGGTCCACGGGACACCTACTAGACTAGGGTAAGAACTGCCAGACTAAATGTCTAAGACCCCACCTAGAGCCTCGCTGCGTCCCCCTGCATCCATTGAAGACCAAGACTTCTCCACTCTCCCTCCCGAATACTTCGACCTCCGGGAGGCCTTCAGAAAGAGTCAAGCCGGTACCCTCCCTCCTCATCGTCCATACGACTGCGCCATAGAACTCCTACCCAGCTCCACCCTTCCCCGGGGCCGTCTTTACTCCCTCTTGATCTCTGAAGCTGCAGTCATGGACAATTACATCCATGAGTCGCTGGAGGCAGATTTCATTCACTCATCGAAATCCCCAGCTGGTGCAGGTTTTCTTCTTCGTGGGTAAGAAGGCTGGAGGTCTGCATCCCTGCATCAATTACCAAGGGCTGAACAGGATCATGATTAAGAATCGTTACCCCTGATGTCTGCCTCCTCGGAGCTGGCCCAAGGGGCTGAATTCTTCCCCAAACTGGACCTCCGTAATGCTTAGAATCTCGTGAGAATCAGGGAGTGAGATGAATGGAAGACTCCCTTTAACACCCCTAGTGGAGCATTTAGTCATGCCATTCAGATTATCGAACTCACCGGCAGTTTTCCAAGCATTGGTCAATGACACTCTTAGGAATATTTTGAATCGGTTTGTTTTTGTTTACCTCAACGACATCCTGATCTTCTCCATGACCCTTCTGGAACACATCCTGCACGTCCTCCAAGCCCTGAGACGCCTCCTGCAGAGTCAACTATACGTCAAGATTGAAAAGTGTGAGTTCCATGTATTGTCACGTCTGCTCCTGCTCTTCCCTCCCCCTGGCACTTGAAGGCGCCAGGTTGCCCTGCATCACGCACTTCTGCCATTCATTACGCACACCTGCCTTCCCTCGTCACGCCCATCAGCATTATTAGACTCACCTGACTCACTTATCACCTGTTTATTTCCTCCCCTATATTTGTCAGTTCCCCAGCTCTGTTCCCTGCTGCTGCATTGTATTGTTTTTGTCTTTAGTATTAGTTCGCTGATGCTGTTCCTGTCTCGTTCCATGTTCGTTATTTATTAAATGTTTTACTCCCCGTATCTGCTTCATCTGTCCAGTGTCAAGCCATGTGACATATATCCCAAGTCTCTTTGCTGGGCCACATTATCTCTACCGCCGGCATCCAAATGGACCCTGTTAGGGAAGTCACTGACTGGCCCCGTCCTGCCTCACTCAAACAAGTCCAGCAGTTCTTCAGTTTTGCCAATTTTTACAGGCGTTTTAAACAAACTTTGGTGTGGTGGCAGCACTTCTCAAAGTCCTAACCCGCAAGTCCAAGACCCGCTTTGGCTGGACCCCGAGGATGAACGCATTCATGGAGCTTAAGGGACATTTCACCTCCGGACCCATCCTCGTTCAACCTGATTTTACTCATCCCTTCGTGGTAGAGGTGGACGCCTAAGACACCGGAGCAGTGTCAGTCCTTTCACAGCAGAAATAGAGGGACAAGAGACTGCACCCATGTTCCTTTTTCTACAAGCAATTCTCACCAGCGGAACACAACTACGATGTAGACAACTGGGAGCTCTTGGCAGTCAAGTGGGCCCTTGAGCGGTGGAGCACTGGTTGGAGGGGGCACCTCATCCTTTCGTGATCTGATCAGAGGAACTTGGTCTCCAATCAAGAAGCCAATTGGTTGAATGCTAGCCAGGCTAGGTGGGCAATGTTTTTAAACATGTTCAACTTCACTCTAGCCTATTGCCCAGGATCCAAGAACCAGACAGCAGATGCCCTGTCCTACCAACATGATGTCTCTGAGGAGAGGGATTCCGAGCCATTCATCCCCAGCTCCCGCATTGTGGCTCCTGTGTTATGGTGTATAGGTACRACAAGCCCAGACCTGAGAACCTGACCCYGGCGGGGGTCCCACTARCAGATTTCATGTTCCGTGATTAACTTCTTTGGGGTAGGGGGCAGTATTTTCACGTCCGGATGAAAAGCATGCCCAGAGTAAATGGCCTGCTACAGAGCCATAAAAGCCAGAATATGCATATTATTAGTAGATTTGGATAGAAAACACTCTGAAGTTTATAAAACTGTTTGAATGATGTCTGTGAGTATACATACATGTATTGTGTAACATGAAGTCCTATGAGTGTCATCTGATGGAGATCATCAAACGTTAGTGATTCATTTTATCTATATTTCAGCTTTTTGTGAATCCTCTCTTTGGCTGGAAAAATGGCTGTGTTATTCTGTGAATAGGCACTCAGCTAACATAATCGTTTGGTTTGCTTTCGTCGTAAAGCCTTTTTGAAATCGGACACTGTGGCTGGATTTACAACAAGTGTATCTTTAAAATGGTGTAAAATACATTATGGGATTTCTGTTGTTTTGAATTTGGCGCCCTGCAGTTTCACTGGCTGTTGAAGAGGTGGGACGCTACCGTCTCACTTACCATAGAGAGGTTAATGCAGCTGGTGGCCACACCAGATAATGACTATTACTTTWGATTTTGACCCCCCCTTTGTTCAGGGACACATTATTCCATTTCTGTTAGTCACATGTCTGTGGAACTTGTTCAGTTTATGTCTCAGTTGTTGAATTATGTTCATACAAATATTTACACGTGAAAATAAACGCAGTTGACAGTGAGAGGACGTTTCTTTTTTTTGCTGAGTTTATGAATCAAGACTAGCTAGCTTACATTATTTTAATTTCACTGTATGGATGACTTTGAACCAAAGATATTACAGATTTTCAAAAACAATAACACATTCATACAATTACGAATACCTCAGCTAGCGCCTGGCCTACATGCTATGGCTGGAACTTCAAGAGTGGTCAGCAATGTTGCCTCAATTTTTTTCGGCACTGAGCAAATTTCAAGTCTGCTGAGCGCAAGCTTGAACATTGTGAAAATTCTGTGCAACTTCCAGCACGTGTTTACTGTGAACACTGTGTTTACTGAGTACCCGCTTTCAGTTACAGAGTCGCTCTGGATAAGAGCGTCTGCTAAATGACTTAAATGTAAATGTTTTAACAGTGGGCTACTGTGGCTATTTGATTATAATGTCGGCCTACCAGAGTTGCCTACCATCAAAAAAACTGGAGAAAATGTATCCCATAACATGTTAACATGGAAATAGCTATTCTGTTGTTCAGCCTACTGTAACAKTCAATGTGTGGTGTTCAATGTAGGCCTACATTCTATGAGACTGAAAAAAACTTGGGMCTTGACATTAACCTGTTTATCCACTTGTCCTTCAGGCAAGGAGGTGACTGAACATGTTGTGGTGTTTGATGCAAGAAACCACTTTCCAAAAATCATTATTCCCATACCACTATTACAGAGAATCAGACAAATTATGCCACCYTCTGCATTTTGGCTACATAGCTTATTCAAGCCTGTCTCAAAATACAACACTGCCCCTTTAAGACAAAGAAAATCTMTTTTTGTTTCGGTATGTTGCATTGAAAGTGGCTAATATTGCATTGATTCGGTCACAATTTCCACAGTAAAGGGAAACGTTGATAGTGTTAATAGGGAAAACTAGAACAAGATCACTGAGTCAAAATACAAGCTGAGATCTATCACTTAGATTATACATTTTTTATATGACTTAAAAAAATGTAAGCCGACGCAACATTGACCAATCAAAAACAGTACTGTTGCAATGAGGTTTGTGCAGGAACCTTTAGGCCCTGCATATTGGCGTTGCTCGAATTGCCCTGCCAATGCATTGTTGTTCAGGCCACAGGTAATAGGTCCGTTGTTGTAAAACTTGTGAGGCACAGCTGAGTGCTCATACGTTTAAATAATTGTATTTTTATTGTACTGGAATGATGGTGCCTGCATCTGATGGTCAGTCTCAGAGAGAGCAGCAAACTGAGGGTCCCGCCTATCAACATCCATCCGCTCTCACTTTCCTCCACTGACACTGACCAAAAAGGGACACCTTCTTCCAGCTGATGGAGAAACTCCAGTCGCAGCACATTATTTCTGCCTCATGSACAAATTCATGTTGTTACTCCTAGTAACAGAGAAAGTGAAATATTCCTCAATATTAAAACAGAACTAAGCCGCTAATAATAACAAAAAAAGCAAGCCYATACAGTGGCAAGAAAAAGTATGTGAACCCTTTGGAAATACCTGGATTGCTGCATAAATTGGTCATACAATTTGATCTGATGTTCATCTAGGTCACAACAATAGACAAACACAGTCTGCTTAAACTAATAACACACAAACAAGTATAYGTTTTCATGTCTATATTGAACACACCGTGTAAACATTCACAGTGCAGGGTGGAARAAGTATGTGAACCCTTGGATTTAATAACTGGTTGACCCTCCTTTGRCAGCAATAACCTCAACCAAACATTTTCTGTAGTTGCGGATCAGACCTGCCGAACGGTGAGGAGGAACAGATAACCTTACATTCTCCTGTAAAATTTCTTGATAAACTTGGGAATACATTTTTCCGTCAATGATAGCAAGCTGTCCAGGCCCTGAGGCAGCAAAACAGCCACAAACAATAAGGCTCCCTCCACCATACTTTACAGTTGGGATGAGGTTTTGATGTTGGTGTGCTGTGCGTTCCTTCCAAACAACTCAACTGTAGTTTCATCGGTACACAGAATAGTTTTCCAGCGCTGTTGAACATCCAGGTGCACTTTTGCAAACTTCAGACGTGCAGCAATGGTGTCCTCCCATGAACACCATTCTTGTTTAGTGTTTTACGTATYGTAGACTCGTCAACAGAGATGTTATCATGTTCCAGAGATTTCTGTAAGTCTTTAGCTGACACTCTAGGATTCTTCTTAACCTCATTGAGCATTCTGTGCCGTGCTCTTGCAGTCATCTTTGCAGGACGGCCACTCCTAGGGAGAGTAGCAACAGTGCTGTGCTCTCTCCCTTTTATAGACAATTTGTCTTACCTTGGCCTGATGAGCATTAAGGCTTTTAGAGATACTTTTGTAACACTTTCCAGCTTTATGCAAGTCAACAATTCTTAATCTTAGGTCTTCTGAGATCTCTTTTGTTTGAGGCATGGTTCACATCAGGCAATGCTTCTTGTGAATAGCAAACTCATATTTGCGAGTTTTTTTTTGTGGAAGGCAGCTCTAAYCAACATCTCCAATCTCGTCTCATTGATTGGACTCCAGGTTAGCTGACTCCTGATTCGAATTAGTTTTTGGAGAAGTCATTAGCCTAGGGGTTCAGATACTTTYCCCAACCTACACTGTGAATSTTTAAATTATGTATTCAATATAGACAAGTAAAATACAATAATTTGTGTGTTATTAGTTTAAGCACACTATGTTTGTCTATTGTTGTGRCTTAGATGAATATCAGATAAAATTTAATGACCAATTTATGCAGAAATACAGCTRACTCCAAAGGGTTCACATACTGTTTCTTGCCACTGTAGATACACTTTCCTACTCATTCWTTACTGCTGCACTGCTTGCTGTAGCGCCGAGTGGAAAGGAGGCAAGTTCATTTTATGGTTCATGGAAGTGTTGAATACAAAGTGTTGACAGTGCTGAGTAAGAACTTAAACATGAACTCACTCCGAAACACAGCAGCTCTCCAAACGTTTTCAACGTTTTTGAAATCTCACAGTATGAATGTTACTGTAGCTGTAGCTTTCTTTTATACCTGCTACAAKGTAATTTGAGCCATCTGATTGACCACAGCTCTAGAAAGTTGAGTGAAATTCAATCTCGTGCTTCTCTCTGTGGGCAGATATTTCTGCGCTGCAGTCCAGGGGGAGCTGCACGGCAGTCTCGGGCTTTGAGGGGACATTGGTTGTCAGCCTCTGTCATCTCCTCTCCCTCCATTCACCCCACACTGCTGCCTACTTTGAGGCCTTAGCTTGATGGGAAACCAAACCAGTTTGTGATTTCTTAATTGTGTTGGAGGCAGGTCCCTGCTCAGATCGCTGGAGGGCTGCTGTGTTGTATCAGGGCATAGCAGGGCGCAGAACGAGCCAGCCGAGAGACAGGGGAGCAGAAAACGGTGACATGAAAATCAGGAGTCGACACAGGATTCCAAGGTCAATCATCACCATAGCACTGTCACCATGGTGCGTATTAAGTGAAATGTTGAGCATGTAAGACTCTCCGAATTATGCTCCACTGTTCCATCTCGCAGCACATCAACTGGCACTTGGTAGTTAAAACACGGCCCTCAAGTGCATTCATTTTGAGTGCATTTTAAATTGGGGTGGCATGTAGCCTAGCGGTTAGAGCATTGGCCCAGTAAGCAAAAGGTTGCAGGATCAAATTCCTGAGCTGACAAGGTAAAAATCTGTCATTCTGCCCCTGAACAAGGCAGTTAACCCACTGTTCCCCAGTAGGCTGTCATTGTAAATAAGAATTTGTTCTTAACTGACTTCCTAGTTAAATAAAGGTTAAATAAAAAAAAATCAAATGTGCTGCTGTGCTGAGACACACTGTGTGTGTGCAATGACTAAATAGAGCTGTTTTTCTCTTTCGGCTCACTTAGGTTCCTTATTACTTTACGGAGGAGAGACAGGAACACCGCTGGGCATAGAAGAAGTAAGAGMCATAGTCATGTAGCATCTCTTTAAACAGGCCCCAGATAGGTAAGGGAGGAAGATAAGACTTGTCTTCACCACAGAGACAAACAACAGACTGAGAATTTGGTTTGGTAGAAGAAGATGAGTGGCCAACAGCCAAGTTGAAGGAATTGGCTGGAACTGTAAATACAATTTTGTACATTTTCATTTGGGATGCGATTGAAAATCACTTCAAATGCGCTGTTCACAAATTCTTTGTGCGTTGTTTTTTTATAATTTATTTAATGTGGGACTGAGAAGAAAGCAGCTGGGTCTCTTGGTTCAAGAAGTAAAATTGGCTGCAAGTTACAATTCCTTTCAGACCATGATCATATGTACATTGTATTGTTCATGGCTTCAATGATAGTTTGTCCATTAAAAACTGTTTATGAATAAAGTATCGACAATCAGGCACTTCAAAAGGGACTTTAATTTGAAAATGGAATAAAAGTAATTCTCGTGGCAGGGCTCACCAAGAAACACAATCTGCCCACACCTGAAAGTTGCACTTTTTAATGGCTTTTMTCCCTATTTAATTAACACTATGGATCCACGGCATTTTGTGCTTAGAAGAAGAAAAACAAACATTACTCCACAATCAATCGGACAGAAGTTTTTACAGGAATCAAAAACATCTTCACCTATCAAGGACACAACACCTACCTCTATCAATGTTCCATCTAGGCCTGCATTCACAATTCAGATCATAATGAATAACATTATATGGACAGGGTGCGGGGACCTGATCCTCGATCAGCCCTCCTGCTCTGAGATGCTTTTTGAATACGGGCCCAGACCTTCAAGGACATAACTACAACTCTCTTGAGAGGTTCCTCAGAGCGTGTTGGACCTGGTTCAATGTCTTAGTAACCCATTATGCACATTATGAAACTAAATGGCTTCCAGGTCACATGAAGGGTATTTGGATCTGGTTCAACRTCTATGTAAACCATTCTGCATTATACTATTCGTCTGAAACAAAATGGCTTCCAAGCCATCCATCATCTCAGAGCCGGGCTGACATTCACTCTGCTCCTGTTCCTCACGGCTGGGCCGTGATTGGTCTATATTAGGGAACTGAAGAGCCCGAGCACAGAGGTGCTTTCACGCTCGCAGAGCAGTGAAACGTTCAAAACTGTACAACTTGACAGAAACACATTGATTTAGAAATCTACCGAGATGGGATTCATCAACCTTGGGGGCTGGGCCATGTGGTGTGCTCCTTGTGAAGGGTTTTTAAGAGAGAACTCCTGTAGGTTGTGAACTCCTGTAGGATGTGAAGTGGATTGGCCTGGGTCGGGAGCAGGGATGTACTGTAGTAGGTGAGTGGCTGGTAGTGTGGACTTTAGTGAGGYGGGCCAGGACCTGGAGGGACACACACACTCACACACAGCATCCAAGATCAAATAGAGCCTGGCATGAGGGCTATGGGGCGCTTCCTGTGTTTGAAGTGTGAGTGTGTMTCCATGTCATCCACTGTCCCCTTAGCTGGCCAAATTCACACGAGACATGAATAGCTCAAATTCATATTCCTTTCAACTTCAAAATGTTCTGCCTTCTTTAAAGATAAAAGCAACTCGACTGCATTAGGATTCATCATTAAGATATACATATAAGATTCAGTTCCTCTGAATGTTAGGGAAGCCTTCATTTATATTTTATTTGATTTAACCTTTATTTTATCAGGGAGTCATACTGAGACCAAGGTCTCTTTTACAGATGATCCCTGAATTAAATCAATTCCAGAAAATACACGCATCAAAATATAAATACAAAACGCAAGCAGAAAGAAAGAAAAACACATAAAAAGTTATAAGGTTCTGTCAGCTTTCTGAATTGCACTAGAGGCACCATACCATCACATTTCAGAACATGCTGAATATTGTTCCACAAATAAGGTGCAAGAAAACTAAAAGCTGATTTAACAACTCATTAGAGACCAAAAGAATGTCCAAAGTTAGCCATCCCTGAGACCGGGCGTGGTAACTCATTTCTAAAGTTTAGTAATGCTGCTAGGTACAGTGGGACTTTTTGTAAAAGGGCTTTATGAATGAAAACATAGAAATGTATCATCCTATGTGACATCAAAGAGGGCCAATTAACTTTCTAGTAGAGAATGCAGTGATGAGTACAAACATTTTGCCCGTTATAAAGCGCAGTGCGCTCTGATAAACWGCATCTAACGGCTTTAATAAGGTGGCAGCTGAGTTCTTTATAGATGATGTCGCCACAGTCTAGGATCGATAGGAACGTCGACTGAATCATCTGCTTTCGACTATTTAGCGAGTGGCAGGACCTACTTCTATAGAAGAAGCACATTGTTATTCTCAGCTTCTTAATTAACTCATCARTCATCTATCCAGATGCCCAGATATGTGTAAGCAGGGACACGATCGACATGGACACAATCCAAAGTACATATGCTTAAATGATCAGACTTATTTTTATGCGCTCTAGATAACAACATACAGTATACTTAGTTTTACCTGCATGCAGTACTAATTTCAGATCAATCAAGTTTTTCTGTAATACAATGAAAGCGGACAATGAAAGCAGACTTCAGATAGAGCATGGTCAACCGTGGGGGCAATATAATACACAACAGTATCATCGGCATTCAAGTGCAGGTTATAATYTTTTACATACAAGTCAATTTTGTTAATGTAAACAATAAGTACATGATCCAGAATTGACCCCTGCGGGACACCTTTTGTAATATCCAGGAAACCTGATTTTAACACTATTAGTAGATTGAGTACATTGAGTACATTTTTAAAGTTACATGCCCCCTGGTCCAGGCCAATTGAGGAAAGCCTATGAGTTAGCAGTGAGTGATCAACAGTATCGGAAGCCTTTGACAGGTCAATGAAGAGGGCAGCACAATATTGCCTTCTATCCATACAGTTAAGCACATCATTTATAACTRAGGATGCAGCAGAGATAATGCTATGATCTGGTCTAAAACCCAACTGATGTACATTTAGAATACATTTCAAAGATAAGAAAGATCTTAGCTGAGAATGAATCAAGGATCCTAATATTTTAGCTGGGCAAGAAAGTTTAGAAATTTGCTGATAATTATTTAGGTCACAAGGGTCTCCACCTTTGAAGGGGGAGTACATGGGCCGCCTTCCAAACCTTGGGTATAGTAGCAGATATAATCTTCAGGTAAAAAATACTGAGGGGGCAGAGATCAGGGGGGGCAGAGAGCTGCAGCAAAAAATGGATCAGGCATATCAGCTCCAGTTTTTTTTGTTACATCAATCTTAAGCAAGGCATCTAGCTTATCACAGATAATAGATTGTTGAAATTAAAACAAAAACTCACTACAAGTTGACGGGTTAACCGGAGAGTCAGCTAGAGGCTGGCAGAGGGAAGAGCAGTCGATTAACTGACCAGGGTCAACGCCAACATTTCTCTCAAATAAAAAGCCTGCCAAGATAAAATGATGATTAAAAGCATCACTTATCCCATTCCACTCTCAGTTATGATGCCAGAGCCAGACTGACTTTACTTAGGCMGGGAAGAAGAGGAATTTGTATGCTTCAGTGCATTTACTGTTTTMCAAAATGTAGAAGGATTACCAGCCGAGTCAGACATAGAGCTTAAAAAGTTGCTTTATTTAGCTTTCTTAATCGAGATAGTACATCTGTTTTTCAATTGTATGAAAGATTGCCAGTCCACTACAGASTCAGTTTTTCTTGCTTTGGCCGAAGCCTGATTTCTCATATAGGTCCGGAGAAAGCCAAGGGTTCAATCTATCTTTGTGTCTGAATTGTTTAAAARGGGCGTGTTTATCTGCCAGAGGAATAAATATGGAGGAGAAATGTTCAAGAGCTAATTAAGGGTCAGGAATACAGGAGACAGTGGCTAAACAGAGTAGTACATATAATGTAAAAGGTTTGAGCAGAGGTTAAACAAGGGTTAGAATTTGGATGTTTCGTGTCTCTAATACATACTATGGGACAATGATCACTGAGATCATAYGCAAATGCTCCACCAGACAAATATTTATCGGGGTTATTAGTAAGAATTGAGTCAATCAATGAAGAGTTAACAGGGTTTTGAGATAAATTTAGTCAGATTAAAATCAGTGCATATTGATCTGGGGATAGTCAACCCTGATTCTAATTCCCTAAAATGWCCAGCTCCAAGGATAGAAAAGGTGTTACACACTCAGATATAGCACCAATAGCATCCGCTATGGCAGCAGGGGCGAGGTAAATCATGTGGAGGACGTAGAAGAAAATATCTGTTTTAAGTGTATTCTGCTTTGAGATTGGAATAAAAAATATAATGATCTATATTATACCAAATATCAATCTGAATTTCATTGCAAGTATAGCTATCTCGCTTGTGTAGAATCAGTAAGCACAATATGTACGGAAACCACACATAACACATTGTATACTGTAGTTTATGCTATTCAAACCGCTCAGAGAAATCCCTCAAAATAATAAGATGAGARGAATCTGTGTTCCTGATTCTGCTGCGAATCAATTAAGTGGATAAAACAGAAATGATTACTCTTATGGAGTGGCAACTTAATGGCAAAATAGATTTATTRCAATTAAGCGAATTACTTGATTTAATTTACAATGCTGAGCTGCAGACTGTGTATTTTACCRCAGCTAACAATGGTGTGTTGGCAGGAAACGACTAGGCTGCATAAGGAAACCTGGCAAAACCCTGACTGTTTCTGACATGAGATTTGGTCAGTTGCTAGTCATCTACAGTATGTAGAAAAGGAGACACAAATGCAAACCAGTAATATTACTGTAAGGAGATTAGGATGTTGCTGGTCAGTTTGTCTTATATTAAAAGGTTAATATAACATATATGTTACCATATATGTGCCATTACATCCAGCAATATCTGCTCTCAGTGGCCATGTATACACATTTTAGAACCAATTGTAATCTGGTGACATCACTTCCTGAGGTGGACACATTGTAGCTGTTATGCAGCCATGTGTAATCACAACGGGGACACTGGMTAAAACCTCACAATATTCTGCCCCACTGTATCTCAACTGGATGACCAATAAATTAAACAGTGGGCACAAAACAGCAGCTGACTGTAACATTAGTGATATGAACACTTCAACTAAATCATAAAAATAGAGCTCTTAGGCCACGAACACCAGTGGTGGGTGTTGTGTTGAAAGAAAGATGCATATGCAGAAAAGAACCCCATACCTACTGTAAAATATGGTGGTGGATCTTTGATGTTATGGGCTTATTTTGCTTCCAATGGTCCAAGCAGTCACGCACACATCAACATTTTGCAATGGYCATCTCAGTCTCCAGACTTGAACCCCATTGAAAACCTGTGGTTTGAATTGAAGAGGACAGTCCATGCAGACAAAGGATATCAAGGATCTGGAAAGATTCTGTATGGTGGAATGGTTTAAGATGTTCTCCAAACTCATAAAACAGTTTAGAAAAAAGGCTCAGTGGCGTTATTCTYGCAAGGTGAGGTATTGAAAGCTTTTGAAAACAGGGGTGCCGATAACCCCTAACAAAATCTCTTTACATGAGCACTTGTATTAGTATTAAATAATATAATTTTCACAAAAATGTTTGCATAAAATATAGCCCAGTATTTTTATTATTTATTTTATACAGTTTATTTTATTCCTCATCTTAGTCAAGGATGCCAATACATTTGGACCTGTCTGTATACAGTGTATTCAGTAAATTATTCAGACCACTTCACTTTTTCCACATTTTATTATGTTACAGCCTCATTATAAAATTGAGCTCAGGTGCATCCTGTATGCATTGATCATTCTTGAGATGTTTCTAGAACTTGATTGGAGTCCACCTGTGGTAAATTCAGTTAGAAGGAATTGTGCATTGTCATGACTGTCCTGTGAGGTTCCCGATGGGTCGGATCAGCTTTGCAGTGGATGCCTTTTGCCAGACCCCCTCATGCCCGCAGACGGGGGAGAAGGGAACCAGTGGGGGGTTGACAGCTCACACCCTGTTGTAAATCAAGGACAAGAACTTTCAGCTCACTCCCTCTCCAGTGTTCACCGCAGGAATGTGCCTTTGTTTCACAGACATTTTCCCACTGAAACTCTAACACGTTCTAAAACTAATACTGGAACAATATTTGTAACATAGAACGTGGGGAAAGGGCAGAGGTGACCTAAAMGAACACTAATGTTGGTTTGGTTGTTATTTTGTGATGTCATTAAACATGTTATAAAGGAAATACTGTAACTTGAAAAGTATACACTATATGTATGAAATTATGAAAGTGTTTTTGTTTTAAGAGAGGGAGGTGATTTTGTAAACTATAAGAGGTAATGTGTTATATAGCTTTATACAAGTAAGTAGTCAACACCCCCTTGAGTGAGGTCAGAGAGCGGATCAGCCTCACAAACCGGCCCTTTTGAACAAACAGTATAAAASGATGGGTTATGAATTTACCTATCTGACCAGAAAGAGGTCAAGCTGCAGCTCACATTTAAAGTGGTTTAACCTCTTGACGCTAGGGGTCAGATTATTTATTATTATTATTTTTTTTAAATAACGTTCCCAAGGTAAACAGACTATTTCTCAGGTCCAGATCGTAGAATATGCATATAATTTACAGATTATGATAGAAAACACTCCAAAGTTTCCAAAACTGTCAAAATATTGTCTGTGAGTATGACAAAACTGATTCTGCAGGCGAAAACCTGAGAAAATCTAACCCGGAAGTGATTATTTATTTTTTTATCTGTGTTTCCTGGCCCGTCTTTCTTCCATTTAAATCTTCCATTTAAATCTTCCATTTCCAAGGGCTTCCTCAGGCTGTGACCAGGCTTTAGACATAGTTTCAGGCTTTTATTTGGAAAAATCAGCGAGATTTTTCAAAACTAGTCAGGTGTCCTCTGATTAGTTCCTGCGTGCGAGAGGGTAGCTCTCCGTTTTCTTTTTCTCTCTTATTGAATAGGTTACGGTCCGGTTGAAATATTATCGATTATGTTTGTTAAAAACAACCTGAGGATTGATTATAAAAAACATTTGACATGTTTCTACGACCATTACGGATACTTTTKGGAATTTTCGTCGAACGGAACGATGCTTTGGTTTTCTGAACATAACGCGCAACCCAAATGGCGTTTTTTTGTTGTAAAAGTAATATTTATCGACCAAAAATAACATTTGTTGTGTAACTGGGAGTCTTGTGAGTGCAAACATCCGAAGATTATCAAAGGTAAGCGATTAATTTTATTGCTTTTCTGACTTTCGTGACCATGCTAATTTGGGGCTAGCTGTTCTAGCATTGATTGATACTCTCACAAAAGCTTGGATTTCTTTCGCTGTAAACGCATATTTTCAAAATCTGACACGATAGGTGGATTAACAACAAGCTAAACTGTGTTTTGGTATATTTCACTTGTGATTGCATGATTATAAATATTTTTAGTAATTTTTTTGCACCCTGCAATTCAGCGGTTGTTTAGGAAAATTATCCCGTAAAAGGGATCCGTAGCACAGAGAAGTTAAACTTTGAATCTCAACACGACGTAGAGACGATAGTCACCTCCCGGACAATCACTGGTACAGCTGATTAGCTGTTCTAAGTAAAGTATCTAGAAAAGCGATTTTAAGTGGGAACATTCTACAACTCGCTTCAAACCATCAT
Source organism: Salvelinus sp. IW2-2015 (assembly GCF_002910315.2). Taxonomy (NCBI): domain Eukaryota; kingdom Metazoa; phylum Chordata; class Actinopteri; order Salmoniformes; family Salmonidae; genus Salvelinus; species Salvelinus sp. IW2-2015. The sequence goes on from NC_036866.1 coordinate 43,772,694, forward strand.
ATTCTACTACTCTCATCACCCCATTGGGAACAATTGACACGGCTGGCTTGCCTATCTTCAAAGAACCACCCAACTCCCATTCCAAGAAGGCCTAGTTCCGATGAAGAACCAAGACATTTACAAGTAAATACATTCATGATATCTTACTCCAATTGGGCGGTTGTTCGTGTGTAAAGTACATGATTACTGTGAGAGTAGTTTCTAAAATGTACCAACGTTAAGTGTCTCTGTCTCTCTCTCTCTCTCTCTTGCCCTCTCCATGTCTTTTGTAACAAGCAGCCTGTCACGCCGTGATCCATTTCACATGTCCTTGTGCTTGTCTCCAACCCCCTCCAGGTGTCGCCCATCTTCCCAATTATCCCCTGGGTACTTATACCTGTGTTATGTTTGTCTGTTACCAGTTCGTCTTGTTTGTCAAGTCAACTCCCGGTTTTCCCTAGTCTCTCTTTTCTTGCCCTCCTGGTTTTGACCCTTGCCTGTCCTGACACTGAGACCACCTGCCTGACCACTCTGCCTGCCCCCRACCCTGAGCCTGCCTGTCGTCCTGTTCCTTTGCCCCTACTCAGGATTACCAACCTCTGCCTGACCTGAACCTGWGCCTGCCTGCCGTCCTGTACCTTTGCCACACCACTCTGGAYTATCGACCCCTGCCTGCTTTGACCTGTCGTTTGCCTGCCCTTGTTGCTGTAATAAACATTGTTACTTCAACACAGTCTGCATTTGGGTGTTACCTGAAACGTGATACGTTGACTGTTTATGGATGTGATAGTTAAAGMCCTTTAGAGATTAATTCGGGAGATGGTAACTCTTTAAATAACCACTTGTGGTCCCCTAAATCCTAATGAGTTAATTGTTACATGATTAACTTAATCAGCTAACATTTAAACATAGTTGATTAGATAAATAACAGTCATCAGATTAATTAAAGTAAAGTCACGACACCGTAGAACTCTGAGAGATTGTGTTGAGGCACAGATCTGAGGAAGGGTACTAAAACAATTTCTGCAGCATTGAAGGTCCCCAAGAAAAACAGTGGCCTCCATCGTTCTTAAATGGAAGAAATTTGGAACCACCAAGACTCTTCCTAGAGCTGGCCGCCCGGCCAAACTCAGCAATCAGATGATCACTCTGAAAGAGCTCCAGAGAACCTTCYAGAAGGACAACCATCTCTGCAGCACTCCACCAATCAGGCCTTTATGGTATAGTGGACAGACAGAAACCACTCCTCAGTAAAAAGAACATGACAGCCCGCTTGGAGTTTACCAAAAGGCACCTAAAGACTATCAGACCATGAGAAACAAGATTTGGCTTGAATGCCAAGCGTCATGTCTGGAGGAAACCTGGGAAGTTTTCCTACGGTAAATCATGGTGTGGCAGCATCATGCTGTGAGGATGTTTTTCCGCGGCAGGGACTGGGAGACTAGTCAGGATTGAGGGAAAGATGAAAAGAGCAAAGTACAGAGAAATCCTTGATGAAAACCTGCTCCAGAGCGCTCAGGACCTCAGACTGGAGCGAAGGTTCACTTTCCAGCAGGACAACGACCCTTAGCACACAGCCAAGAAAATGCAGAAGTGGCTTCGGGACAAGTCTCTGAATGTCTTTGAGTAGCCCAGTCAGAGCCCGGACTTGAACCCGATTGAACATCTCTGGAGAGACCTGAAAATAGCTGTGCAGTGACGCTCCCCATCCAACCTGACAGAGCTTGAGAGGATCTGCAGAGAAGAATGGGAGAAACTCCCCAAATGCAGKTGTGCCAAGCTTGAAGCGAACATAACCTAAAAGACCTGAGGCTGTAATCGCTGCCAAAGGTTCTTCAACAAAGTACTGAGTAAAGGGTATGAATACTTATGTAAATGTGATGTTTGAGTTTTTTATTTGAATACATTTGCAACAATTTCTAAAAAACAGTTTTTGCTTTGTCATTATGGGGTATTGTGTGGATTGACAAGGGCAAAAAAACWATTTAATACATTTTAGAATAAGGCTGTAACGTAACAAAATGTGGAAAAAGTTAAGGGGTCTGAATACTTTCCAAATTGACTGTATTATAATACTCAAACCATTTTGAAGCTTTCCTTCATTTTAGGCTCAAAGGAAGCACGTGGTCCTCTAACATCTGGCAGGCTACTGTGACGTCACTGAAGACAGTAGTTTACCAAATTCAAAGTGTCATTAATAATTATTGCATCATCATTTATCCCACGATGACGTCACTCTGCTCCCCTCTAGCCTTATAAAAGGGATCACAATATCCTGAAGACCCAGAGCATCAACCGAGCCGCCCTGTCCACTGACCCTGCCGCCCCAGGGTGTCCCGGCATTGCAGGACAAGAGGCCACAGGAGGCGTTAGAAGGCAGGGTAACCTAACCGACTGACCCACCCCCTCACAGTTCTCCCTCCCTCCCAACCGCTGGTAGTGTAGAGATGTTAAAGTATGCATAAATAAAAGATGGGCTTTTAACTAAAACTGTTACGACTTTCACTTTTTATGATTAGATGGTTTATACGAGTTTTAGGCAGAATAGTTAATAATATATAAGTAGATAGTAATAGCCTAATCTGTTAGAGATAGATACAATTAAAACATTGAATCATTGTATCTGTCCCTAACAAATCAATTCATATATTAAAACGCTGTATTTATTTAAAGGTGCAATATGCAGAAATCGCTCCGCCATTTCCTGGTTGCTAAAATTATAATTTCAGTTTATGTGACAAAAGTAATCTATAGTGTAGAGAATCATTGTACCAYCTAAACCACTGTGAAATGTCTTTCCAATAAAGACAAATATTGTATTTTCGGCAGAAATACCGCACATAGAACAGATCTATCACTTCTTAGACTGTCTTTCAATGAGAATGACATATCCATAACTCATCTTTCAATGAGAATGACATATCCATAACTCATCTTTCAATGAGAATGCTACAAGCGCTCGATACCATCTTTCAAATGTGAACGAAATCGACATAGTTGCCATGACCTTCGAGCTGCAATGAGAAATATAACACGATCCGAGTGAGACTCATCTTCTAATTGGAGAATTAACAATATCCATACCGCGCACTTCTTCTAAGTAACGATTGGACCAGTCAGTCGCAGTGCGTGAAACTCTAGTGGCCTTGGGCAAGGTTGTATGAATTCTCACATATCCATTAAGACTCTCTATTCTTTCAATGAGTGAGTTGGGATCATTGAGTCATAATAACTACACTTTCTCCACTGAGACGACATACCGCTCCATTCTTCACACTCGAAGTGCGTATTTCATATGGTCGAGAATTGACTCTATTTCCGATACGCATCTTTTACACATGCAGCGAATTGTACATCGTTTCCGAGTCGATTACCTCATCTATCAATGTGGGAGAGGAGGACATATGCCCTATAAACTCATCTTCAATTGATATGGCATATTTATGTCCTTATTAACTCGATCTTGTTGGTTCATGCATTTGCTAATCGACCTATTAAGTCATATATCATTTTTTCGTAATTGTAGAATCGCTATAGTCGCATTTGAACTTCATGGCTTTTCATGAGAAGTTGCACTCAAACTCCATATCTCCATCTTTCTCAATTGAGGATTGGACATATTCGCCAGTAGTATGCCGCTTTTCGCTATTTGAGAATGACTATTCACGGTTCCATCAATCGCGATCTTTCTGGTAATCACAGATTCAGTCCCTTAGATCATTTCGTGTGGGTGTGTTTATATCATCTTTACAATGCAGTACATATTCATTAACTCATCTTTCATATCGGAGAATGACAGATATTCTCAAACTCATCTTTCAAATGAGAATTACCAGTATTTCCCAGCGATTTCGCATCTTTGTTGGTGTCATATTGTAGAATTGTGTGACATTACTTCTCTATTTTGCAGAGCTCTAGTATCTTTCAATGACGTAAGAAGTCCATATTCTACATGAGACTGACATATCCATACTATCCTTTCAATGTGAATTGGGTTGGGACGCCCAAAGTTACGTATTGTAGCTTTAAAACATTGACACATTCATTCATCAAGCAGTCAAGTCACCATTATGGTTAGTTTGTGGTCATTGCAGCATAGGCCTACATATATTTCTTGATCCTGCGCGGTTGGTGTCACGTTCGTCGTAATGTGAGAAGGGAGGACCAAGGCGCAGCGTGAAGTGAATACATTCTTCTATATTTAAGAGAACACCTAACCAAACTAATACAAAACACAAAACGAACATGACGCTATATATAACAGTGCAGACACAGGCAACTAACACATAGACAATCACCCACAACCCACAATGACAAAACAGGATACCTAAATATGGTTCCCAATCAGAGACAACGACTAACACCTGCCTCTGATTGAGAACCATATCAGGCCAAACACAGAAACAGACAAACTAGACATACAACAGAGAATGCGCCCATCAGTAATCACCACTGCCTGACAACCAAAACTACTAACATACATAAACAGACGATAATAAAATTAGTTTAAAAGGTATAACATTTTTAAAGATAATTTCAAGCTCCAAACTATTATATAAAGTGTTTAAATCAGCTACACTGAGTGTACCAAACATTAGGAACACCTGCTCATTCCACAACATAAACTGACCGGGTTAATCCAGGTGAAAGCTATGATCCCTTATTGATGTCTCCTATTAAATCCACTTTAATCAGTGTAGATAACATGTGAGGAGACAGGTTAATGAACGATTTTTTAAGCCTTGAGAAATTGAGCCATGGATTGTGTATGTGTGCCATTCAGAGGGTGATGGGCAAAGACACAAAATTTAAGTGCCTTTGAACGTGGTATGATAGTAGGTGCCAGGATGCACCGGTTCGAGTGTGTCAAAACTGCAACACTACCGCTGGGTTTATCACGATCAACAATTTCCTGTGTGTATCAAGAATGGTCCACCACAAAGGACTTCCAGCCATCTTGACACAACGGTGGAAGCATTGAGTCACATGGGCCAGCATCCGTGTGGAACACTATCCCGCCTTTGAGACTGTTCTGAGGGCAAAGGGGGTGCAACTTCAATATTCATATGGAAGGTGTTCCTAATGTTTTGTATGAGGGTTCAGTGTTATTATTTGGTACAGTCAAGTAAGTGCACGGTGGGGTATTATGTGTAGGGATAATTTTGCGTAAGTCTAATAAAGCGCCACGGCTGCCTCGCTCTTCCGCCCTGGTGCAATTGGTTGAAAATCCATAGGAGCTACGGCCTATGCACCATACATTTATTTCAATTGCACTAAATTCCTATACTGAACTTCTGTAAACTTAGTCTAACATCTTTTCCTAAAGCGATATTCCTTTTCATGGTTGATCTTATATTTTTGTTAAGTATATTTCTAACTTTTGCAATCAAATGATTTTACTGTGCCCGGTCACACACAGACTTTTACGGTCATACAAGGGGCCAACGGTGGATTCAAAATGAGAAGCCTAACCATTATTTACATGACCCCAGTTGCATTTGCAAACAAATACTATCGTTTTTTCTGAATGAAATCAATCATATGAAAACTTAGGGTGACAGTGAACAATTGAAAGTTGGGCAGTGAGCAAAATAACCATAGATGGGAAGTTGACATTGACTTATTAATAGGCATAAATAAATTGTGGTTGCAGTCCTCAAAGATTGAAATGCATTTAATAAAATTTATCAGATCCAATTATTTTCCGCTAATACAGTATATAGGCCTATTTTGCCTTTATCAAACTTGGMACAGAATCAGTTCTGTAAACACCATTAAGGAAAACTCTTCTGTCCGCAGTGCAGTCGACATTGAGACCCGTTGGAATTGCTCTATTTGGAAATGATTGTGACTGACAGAATGGGATTGATCTACCTGAATCTGGTGAAGCCGGCGGACTTTTACACAGAGCCCCAGACCCACATAGCTCCTGAGACAATGTAATGCAAATGCAGGCTGACAGCATGTCAACCTAACAGACAACCGTAAACACTTTAAGTAGGTATTGATCTCTTGGTGACACTGGATTTAATAAGCTTTGCGGTTGTCGGCAGAGACACTCTGGAATCAGGCTTCCCCTCTCCCTCTCCAAGCGCCTTCTCTAACTAAAATGTGATGAAATCTTGTCTCAGTTGAAAATCTAGTTGGCAGTGAGCATAATCAAAATCTTTCCTATATTTCAAGGATTCTGTTTCTTCCGAATCTTTCGTCAGGAGAGGGCTAGAGGTGTGCTGCCTGTGTCTCTTTGAGGGGCATTTGGGGGCTACCCAGCTAACAACAAAAGTTCCCATAACTTTAGAGAATGTTCTCTAAACAGTCTCATTAGGTTCTTAACTAGCGTTTTCATAGGAAAGTTCCCATGATGTGCAAGGAATGTTTCCAAGAGACCATTCCCTTAATATCAAACGTGACTTGTTTCAGAAAACTATGTCGCGCTTCACTACTTCACAGGAGAGCGTTTTTTGGCAGAAATGCTTTCTGGAACATGTGAACTCTTCATATTCCTTAATAACAAACTTGTATGCCATCTGTAAATATGAATAAAATAGTTAAATTACAAGCCTAGTGGGTTTAGCTACAGAAAAAGTCAGCAAYCTWCCCGCTAGCCATGATTGGTTGAGATAATGAGTGGGCTGGACATGCCGAGAGATGAGATTGGATTGGTCTGCCGTGTAGCTCACTTCTGTCTCTATCAAGAGCTGGTCAGTATGTATAGGTAATCCTTTCTAACGTGGCTTTTTTTAAAGATATCACATAGTATAACTACATAAGTGTTTCTATCCACTTTCTGGAGGACATAGTTTTGAAATCAGTGGAATTAGAGTATGATAGCTAAGGAGATGGAGAAAATGATTGTTTATCAACTTTCAAAGCAGAATTACTTCCCATTGTGCCTCAACYGYAGTGTAAAAAACACAATTTCAAATGTTGCTACATAAGACCAGATTGAGCCCTTCGGTCACAAATAGAACTTAACATGGTAACCACGTTATGGGTTTCAGATATGAATGTTCTAGACATATTTTACGGGAACGTTGCAAGAACATTAATGTGTCCAGTTTTCTGTGGGTAAGGAGAACATGCCATCAACGTCACACTAAACATACACAGAACATGGTTTCAATGTTCTCAGAACATAAATATTCATTTCATAGACACATTTCATGGAAACGTTTCAAGAACATTTATCAGTCCAAAGAAAATGTATTACACATCACATCTTGTTACTGTTGCCGAGTCAATGAAAGCCCTGAATGGTGAACCACTGATCCATTCATAGTTGGCAAGGGATACAAACAGTGCTTTTAAAAAAGGGTTAACAAGATTCTCTTGTTTAATGCAACTAAGATTGAACTATTTTGCCTGAAAGCCAAGCGCAACGTCTGGAGGAACCTTGGCACGATCCCTACGGTGTAACATCCTGACCAGAGTTCTTATGTGTTTTGCTTGTTTAGTGTTGGTCAGGACGTGAGCTGGGTGGGAATTCTATGTTGTGTGTCTAGTTCGTCTGTTTCTGTGTCCAGCCTAATATGGTTCTCAATCAGAGGCAGCTGTCAATCGTTGTCCCTGATTGAGAATCATATATAGGTGKCTTGTTTTGTGTTGGGGATTGTGGGTGGTTGTTTCCTGTCTCTGTGTTTGTTGTCTGCACCAGCTAGGACTGTATCGGTTTGCCACTTTTTGTTATTTTGTTTTGTATCGTGTTCACTGTTTATTTTGTCGTATTAAACATGTTGAGCACTGGCTACGCTGCGTGTTGGTCTGATCCCTGTTTCACCCCCTCTTCTAGTGAAGAGAGGGAAGGCTGCCGTTACATACGGTGAAGCGTGGTGGTGGCAGCATCATGTTCTGGGGATGTTTTTCAGCAGAATGGACTGGGAGAGTAGTCAGGGTCGAGGGAAAGACAAACGGAGCAAAGTACAGAGAGATCCTTGATKAAAWTCTGCTCCAGAACACGGACCACAGACTGGAGTGAAGGTTCACCTTCCAACAGGACAACGAACCTAAGAACACAGCCAAGACAACGCAAGGGTGGCTTTGGGACAAGTCTCTAAACGTCCTTGAGTGGCCCAGCCACAGCTCGGACTTGAACCCGATCCAACATCTCTGGAGAGACCTGAAAATAGCTGTGCAGTGATGCTCCCCATCCAAACTGACAGAGCTTGAGAGGATCTGCAGATGAGAATGGGAGAAACTCCCCAAATACAGGTGTGCCAAGGTTCTAGCAAACATACCCAAGAAGAATCGAGGCTGTAATTGCTGCCAAAGTTGCTTCAACGAAGTACTGAGTAAAGGGTCTGAATAATTATGTACTGTAAATTTCATATTTCGATTTTTAGTTTTTATACATTTGCAAAAAATTCTACAAACCTGTTTTTGTTTTGTTATTATGGGGTATTGTGTGTAGATTGATGAGGSGGTGGGAAACCATGCAATACATTTAGAATAAGGCTGTAACATCACAAAATKTGAGGTCTGAATACTTTCCGAATGCACTGTACATGATTACGCTGTGCATGTTCATTTCTACAGTAATTATTAATCAACATGTCCTTTGAAATCTTCCTGCTGTGACACCATGTTTGTGTATAGTATCAGTTAATCTGACTATTCTCATCATTGATTTGATTAACTTAYTTTAGCAATTGAAGGGCTTTCATTATARTTGCCTATAGTTCGTGGGGCATATTAACCATATTTTAAAGATATTCCTGAATCACTATGATCAATAAAATATTTAATTGAGTGTACTTTTAACAGAGCTAATATTTACTTAAAAGTGCATTCACCCTRTTGCTTACACCTATCACATTGTTTCAGATCTACACAAGTGCCTAGGGAGGATGTTTATGGCAGGGATCATCCACTAGATTCAGCCGCAGGCCAATTTTTTATTGAGCGGATGGTCAGGGGGCCGGAACATAATTACAAATCATTTGTAGACTGCAAATTCACTGGAAGAAGCCCAAACGGATATAATATTTGACTAAAACATAATTATTTCAAACCTTGTCTACATTTGTATAGGATCACATACACTGAGTATACGAAACATTAAAAACACCTGTTCTTTCCACCAGCAGTGGTGGAAAAAGTGTTCAATTGTCAAACTTGAGTAAAAGTATAGACACCTTAATAGAAAGYTACTCAAGTAAAAGTAAAAGTTACCCAGTAAAATACTACTTTAGTAAAAGTCTAAAAGTATTTGGTTTTAAATATACTTAAGTATCAAAAGTATTTGTGTTTAGTGTTTCGTGAGTCCGCCAGGCCAGAGGCAGTAGGGATGACCACGTGTTCTTGTAATGAATACGATGGGAGACAGAGTGCTGGTTTCAAGCGCAGCAGGTGTCTATTAGCAAAGGACCACAGGAGGAGGCAGGTAGCTGGGTCCAGGGACAGGCAGAAGGATCAAACGCGCCAAATAAATTTACATTTTGGATATATATCGACGAATTGAGTCGAACAAAAGGACCATTTGTGTGTTTATGGGACATATTGGAGTGCCAACAACAGAAGCTCGTCAAAGGTAAGGCATGAATTATATTTTTATTTCTGGTTTTGTGTCGCGCCTGCAGGGTTGAAATATGCTTCTCTCTCTTTGTTACTCTGTTGCTATCCTCAGATAATAGCATGTTTGCTTTCGCCGAAAAGCCTATTTAAATTCTGACATGTTGGCTGGATTCACAACAAGTGTAGCTTTAATGTGTCTCTTTCATGTGTGATTTAATGAAAGTTTGATTTTATAGTAATTTATTTGAATTTGGCGCTCTGCATTTTTACTGGCTTTTGGCCAAGTGGGACGTTAGCGTCCCACATATCCCAGAGCAGTTAACAAAAGTTCTGAACCTATATACATTTTACGGACACAGTATATTTTACATTAGTTATCTCGTTTTTTGGTAGTCCCACCCGTCAGCTCCCCTCAACCCAGTCCATCTATCTCTGAACACCATCCAGTTTTGATTTCTATTTGCCATTATTTTTTCAACTGTGCTGTGTATTTCACAAAAGTACCAAAACAAATTATATAATGATCTTGTCTCTTCACAGCAAAATCTGCAAAGCTGGAATGTCACGACTTCCGCCAAGTCGATCCCTTCCTTGTTCGGGCGGCGTTCGGCGGTCGACGTCACCGATCTTCTAGCCATCACTGATCCTTTTTTCATTTTCCATTGGTTTTTCGTCTTCCATGCACACCTGTTTGCCAATCCCATCAATTACATGTTGTGTATTTAACCCTCTGTTTCCCATCATGTCCTTGTCGGAGATTGTTTGTTTGTATGTTCGTGTATTATGTATTGGTGCGCGACGGGTTCTTGTACACACTTTTATTCATGTTGTATTTTGGTTTTGGAGTTTTGTTAAGTTTATTAAACGACTCCATTTAATACTAAGTTTGATTCTCCTGCTCCTGACTTCCCTGCCACCTACACACACGTTGTTACATGGAATGGTTGTATCCCCCATTTACTSTATATAACATTATATTGGTTGCAAGAATTAAATTGAAAAGCTCTAAGTATGGAATCCTGTGTTGTTTTGTGTATCAGCTCATAAACCATGTGCCAAGGAATCGGTACATTTGAAAATCTCTTCCCAATTATGTTGCTATCTGTATGGCACAGCTGTCAATTCTTTGGTCTTTTTTTTGTTATGCTTTTTTATTCATCACAATTTTCTTTAACCAATTTTGGTCTTTAATGCAGAGCAGACAGACAACTTCCTTACTTTCTCCCCCTTCCAGCTGTCTCTTCCATTTTTGCGGTAATGCTGCAATTAGTTGGTTGTAATTTTGGATAGTGCAAWCATTTCCATATGTTTTTGTTAGCTGCATGTGTGAAATAACTCCACCAGTCCTATTTATGATATAATTTACAAAGATTATACCGTTTTTACAAATGTTGTCCTAAAATAATATTTGTATCAAATAGTATATTTGTGTTTAACCGTAATATGTGTTGTAATATATTTTCGGTCTTTTATGGTGGATTAAACTGAAATAGCAACCAAATTGCATGTTTTAAAAATAGTGATATTTTGGAGATGATTTCGTTTTCAAATAACCAAAAGTGAGAGGTTGTAATCTGAATTAAGGGAAAGGGCCATTCTTGAACATGGGGTGAGACATTCTTACTAATCTGCTAGAGAACCAGTTTGGATTTAAGTTTAACTGTTGTATGACTGAAGCCTTTAGTGAGAGGTCTAATGCTTTAATAATTTTTGCCCTCCAAAATCATATTCATTATATAAATAGGCCAGTTTAATTTTGTCTGGTTTGCCGTTCCAAATAAAATGTCATAGTTTTTGCTGATTAAAGAGGACTAAAGGACTAAAGAGTTAATCATTGTGACTTTTCCACTAATAAACAGGCATTTTCCTTTCTATGGTAGCAAGATATTATCTATTTTTGCTAACTTTCTATACAAACTTATTGTAGTGAGAACTTCTTCGGGATATGAATACCGAGTATGTCACTCTATTTGATTTGTAAACTACACAATAATGTAAAAGTTKTATTTTTTTGTGATCCAATACRTAATATAGTAGTACACTTATAATAAACTGGTTATAATCTGAAGAGGTTAGAACAATTATCTAGATGCCTTATGAGACTGTGGAGGGATACAAATTGTGGATTTTAAAGAAATCATGAATCACTCGTGTACAAAGACACCTGTTGTTTTAAAGCCCTGGATTTCTAGTCCCTTTATATTATTGATGGATCTGATTTTAATAGCTAACATTTCGATGGCCATAATAAATAGATATGCCGCTAATGGAAACCATGTTTTACTCCGACAGGTTAATACCTTCTGAGAAATAGACATTATTTACTATTTTACACATAAGGTTAATATACTGTACATATCTTAACCCATTGTATAAGAGATTCTCCAAAATKTAAATATTCCAGGATTTTATATATAATTTYCAGTCATACTTTATCAAAAGCCTTTTAAAAGTCAGAGCTATGAATACCAGGCCTGGTTTCCCCGTTTCCCAGATAGTGTTCTAATGTTTCCAGTGCTTGTATTATATTATTTCCAATGTATCGTCCATGTAAAAAACCTATCTGATTAGGATGTATAATATCTCTTATGTCTCTTATGACCGAAAAGAGCTTCTGGATATAAGAACAGCGATTACTCACCTTGAACTGGACAAAGATTTTTCTTTAACGAGTCCAACGCAAAGGATATACTGCTTCTCTGAGACCAGGTCCAAATCCTTGTCATTTGCGTGAAGAAAAGACACAAGTACAGGGGAYGGAGATCGGGGTGCCATGTGAGAATTTGTTGGCGAGTGGGTAACCCCCTCTACCGTCTGTTCTATTGGCCAATGTGCAATCACTGGAGAATAAACTGGATGAGCTCCGTTCGAGACTATCCTACCAAGGGGACATTAAAAACTGTAATATCTTATGTTTCACCGAGTTGTGGCTGAACGACAACACGGATAATATACAGTTGGCTGGGTTTACTGTGCATAGGCAGGATAGAACAGCTACGTCTGGTAAGATGAGGGGTGGTGGTGTGAGTCTATTTGTCAATAACATCTGGTGCGTGATGTCTAATACTAAGGAAGTCTCGAGGTACTGCTCGCCTGAGGTAGAGTACCCCAGCTGTAGACCACACTATCTATTTTCGTAACTATCTAATTATCCACCACAAACCGATGCTGGCACTAAGACCGCACTCAATGAGGTGTGTAAGGCCATAAGCAAACAAGAAAATGCTCATCCAGAAGCGGCGCTCCTAGTGGCCGGGGACTTTAATGCAGGCAAACTTAAATCCATTTTACCCAATATCTACCAGCATGTCACATGTGCATCCAGAGGGAAAAAAACTCTGAACCACCTTTACTCCACACAAAGAGACGCATACAAAGCTCTCCCTCGCCCTCCATTTGTCAAATCTGACAATAATTCTATCSTCCTGATTCCGGCTAACAAGCAAAAACCAAAGCAGGAAGTACCAGTGACTCGCTCAATACGGAAGTGGTCAGATGATGCTGATGCTATGCTACAGGACTGTTTTGCTAGCACAGACTGGGTTATGTTCCGGGATTCATCCATTGGCATTGAGGAGTATACCACCTCAGTCACCGGCTTCATCAATAAGTACATCGACGACGTCATCCCCACAGTGACCGCACATACATTTCCAAACCAGAAGCAAGATTGCAGGCAACATCCGCAAAAGCCAGAAGCCAGATTGCAGGCAACATCCGCASTGAGCTAAAGGCTAGAGCTGTCGCTTTCAAGGAGTGTTTCACTAGTCCAGATGCTTATAAGAAGTCCCGCTAAGCCCTCAGATGAACCATCAAACAGGCAAAGCATCAATACAGGACTAAGATTGAATCCTACTACATCGGCTCTGATGCTCGTCGGATGTTGCAGGGCTTGCAAACTATTACGGTCTACAAAGGGAGCTGCCCAGTGACGCGAGCTTACTAGACGAGCTAAATGTATTTTATGCTCTCTTCGATGCAAGAAACACTGAAGCATGCATGAGAGCACCAGCTGTTCCGGACGACTGTATGATCACRCTCTCCATTGCCGATGTGAGCAAGACCTTTAAACAGGTCAACATTCACAAGGCCGCGGGGCCAGCCGGATTACCAGGACGTGTACTCAGAGCATATGCGGACCAACTGGCAAGTGTCTTCACTGACCGAGTCTGACCGAGTCTGTAATACCTACATTTTTCAAGCAGACCACCACAGTCCCTGTGCCCAAGAAAGCGACGGTAACCTGCCTAAATGACTACCGCCCCGTAGCACTCACGTCAGTAGCCATGAAGTGCTATGAAAGGCTGGTCATGGCTCACATCAACACCATCATCTAGTAAACCCTAGACCCACTCCAATTTGCATACCACCCCAACAGATCCACAGATGACGCAATCTCAATCACACTCCACACTGCCCTTTCCCACCTGGACAAAWAAAATACTTATGTGAGAATGCTGTTCATTGACTACAACTCAGCGTTCAACACCATAGTGCCCACAAAGCTCATCACTAACCTAACAGATTGGGACTAAACACCTCCCTCTGCAACTGGAAAAAATCTGCCATGATGATCCTCAACATGGGGGCCTCTCAGGGGTGTGTGTTTAGTCCCCTCCTGTACTCCCTGTTCACCCACGACTGCGTGGCCAATCACATTTGCTGATGACACAACAGTGGTAGGCCTGATCACYGACAACAATGAGACAGCATATAGGGAGGAGGTCAGAGACTTCGCAGTGTGGTGCCAGGACAAGAACTTCTCCCTCAATGTGAGCAAGACAAAGGAGCTGATATTGTACTACAAGAAAAGGCGGGCCGAACAAACCCACAATAACTGCAACATTGAGAGCATCCTGACCGGTTGCATCACCGCCTGGTATGGCAACTGCTCAGCTTCCGACCGTAAGGTGCTACAGAGGGTAGTCCATACRGCCCAATACATCACTGGGGCTAAGCTTCCTGCMATCCAGGACCTATATACTAGGCGGTGCCAGAGGAAGGCCCAAAAAATGGTCAAAGACTGCCGTCACCCAAGTCATAGACTGTTCTCTCTGCCACAACACGGCAAGCGGTACCGGAGCGCCAATTCTAGATCCAAAAGGCTCCTTAACAGCTTCTACCCCCCAAGCTATAAGACTGCTGAACAATTAATCAAATGGCCACCAAGACTATTTACATTGACACCCCTCCCTGTTTGTTTTTACGCTGCTGCTATTCACTGTTTATTATCTATGCATAGTCACTTTACCCCTACCTACATGTACAAATTACCTCGACTAACCTGTATCCCCACACATTGACTCGGTACCAGAATCCCGTGTATATATCCTCGTTATTGTTATTTTATTGTTACTTTTTGGTTTATTTTTTACTTTAGTTTATTTAGTAAATACTTTCTTAACTCTATTTATTGAACTGCATTGTTGGTAAATGGCTTGTAAGTAAGCATTTCAAGGTAAGGTGTGGTATTCGACACGTGACAAATCAAATATGATTTGWTTTGACAATACCGTTTAAATTCTATGCGCTATGCATTTTTCTAGAATTTTTGTATCACAACACTGAAGTGTAAGGGGCCTCCAATTTTTAAAACGGACTGGGTCTTTATATTTGCCACCTGGGTCCTGTTTCAGTAATATTKAAATCAGACCTTCTTATTGAGTATTTTATAAATCGACCATTTTTATTGGAGTTATTAAAACATGTTAATAGCGGTCCTGTGAGTACTTCCAAAAAGGTTTGATATACCTCAATGGGTATGCCATCCAGCCCTGGAGTTTTCCCAGACTTAAAGGCTTTAATTGAACCAGAAATTCCCCTTCTATAATTTGTGTCACACCAGCCTTTGCTTTGGCTCCCCCTCCTGTCCAGCTAAGGAGTTCGGCGTCACCGGCCCTCTAGCTGCTGCCAAACCTACTGCTGGCAAATGCCCTTCACTCATCAACCCCAGACTTGTCTCGTCATCATTACACACACCTGGTACTAATTCCCACTCTATCACTGTATATATACTCCCTCTGCTATTTGTCTTTGTCGGTCATTGCAAATGTTACTTGTTTTTCTGAGCGGAATCTCTCCTATTATTTCCTAGGTACTTTATATTTTGCGCTTTGGGTTTGCCCTGTKYCTTTTGTTTACGAAGCACAACAGCATTYGGGTTTTGTCCCGCTTTAATCTATGGTGCTTAAATAAACTCTGTAGTTCTAAACCTGCGAGGTGGCCTTGGTGATCTCGATGATGAAAGGCTCTGGAGTGGGCGCACGCCGTCTGCGAGAGGGACGGACCAGAAGTGCAGTCCTATGAGCGCTTCACCCAACTCTTCTGTGCCGTCTTCGACCACCCTACAGAGGGCCGAGAGGGAGGTGAGCGTCTCCTCCGTCTACGCCAGGGGTCCAGGACAGCGTCGGAGTACGCTCTGGAGTTCTGGACGGTGGCTGCATCCACTGGCTGGAACGACCAGGCCCTGTTGACGGTTTTCCACAGCGGGCTACAGGCGGACGTCCAGACCGAGCTGGCCTGTCGCGATGAGGACCTCACGCTGGACCAGCTCATCAACATGGCCAACCACCTGGATAATCTCTTATTAGGGGTTTCAGTACAGTGGTGCCCCCTCTCACCTCCCTCCTGATGGGAGATCCTTGACAGCTGCACTGGACTGGGGAGGCCAACGAAGCCTTCCGTGCGCTCATGGAAACCTTTACTAACGCACCTGTTCTGGCTCATCCTGACCCGTCTCTGCCCTTGATTGTGGAGGTGGATGCCTACGAGGTTGGAGTAGGGGCTGTTCTCTCCCAACGCACTGGTGAACTCCATCCATGCGCCTTCTACTCATGGAAGCTGTCTCCCGCGGAGCAGAATTACGATGTGGGGGATTGTGAGTTGTTGGCCGTCAAGAAAGTGCTGAAAGCATGGCGGCACTGGCTGGAGGATGCTAAACACACATTCCAAGTCTGGACGGACCACAGGAAATAAGAGTACGTTCGAGCAGCGATGAGGCTGAACCCACGTCATGCCAGGTGGGCCCTATTCTTCGCCAGGTTTGACTTTACCCTCTCTTACCGGCCTGGATCAAAGAACCTAAGGCTGATGCATTGTCCCGGGTGTATGACACAGAGGATCAGAGGGAGAAAGTGACACCAATTATTCCCCTGTCCCGCATTGTGGCTCCCTCACCTGCCCACTGTCCCGACGGGCGTATCTACATGCCCTCTGATGTGCAGGACCATCTCCTCGCCTGTGCACACACAGCACCTGTGTCAGGGCACCGGGTRTAGCCCGTACTATCGACTGTCTCTCTGCCAAGTACTGGTGGCCCACCTTGGCCCAGGACGTCCAGGTTTACGTCTCTTCCTGCTCCACCTGCKCACAGAGCTTGACACCGAGACACCTCCCCTATGGTAAACTCCACCCGCTGCCGGTTCCACAATGACCCTTGTCCCATCTCTCAATGGACTTTGTCACAGGCCTTCCCCCCTTGGAGGGGCACACCACCATCCTGGTCGTTGTGGACCAGTTTTCCAAAKCCTGTCGTTTGATTCCTCTGCCTGGTCTCCCTACGGCCCTGCCTGGCCCTTCTTTCACGTCACTATGGGATCCCGGAGGACATCGTGTCTGACCGTGGTCCTCAGTTCACCTCCCATGTTTGGAAGGCCTTCATGGAATGACTGGGGGACACAGTCAGCCTCACCTCCGGGTACCATCCCCAATCAAATGGGCAGGTGGAAAGGGTATATCATGAACTGGGTAGATACCTTCGTAGTTACTGTCAGGACCGGCCGGGGGAGTGGGCTGCGTTTCTGCTTTKGGCAGAATACACACAACTCCCTCCATCACTCCACCGCTAACCGCACACCCTTTCAGTGTGTTCTAGGTTATCAGCCGGCCCTGGCACCAGAGGTAGAAGATCGAGGTTCCTGTGGTTGACAATTGGTCCCGGCGCCCCGAGGAGGTTGGAACACCGCGCACA
Source organism: Salvelinus sp. IW2-2015 (assembly GCF_002910315.2). Classification (NCBI taxonomy): domain Eukaryota; kingdom Metazoa; phylum Chordata; class Actinopteri; order Salmoniformes; family Salmonidae; genus Salvelinus; species Salvelinus sp. IW2-2015. The sequence goes on from NC_036866.1 coordinate 43,790,152, forward strand.
CCCGTCTCCAGCACGTCGTCTACTGGCAGAAGGCGTAGGCCAATCGTCAGCGCAGTGTGGCCCCGGTCTTTCACCCCAGTGACAGGGTCTCGCTTTTCTATGAAGGATCTGCCCCTCCGCCTGCCCTGCCGGAAGCTGAGCCCACGATTTGTGGAGCAGTTCAAAGTCCTGAGGAGAGTAAATGAGGTGATGTACAGATTACAGGTCCCCATCAATTACCGTATCTCACCCTCATTTCATGTATCGATCCTCAGGCGGTGGCAGCTGGTCCCTTGGCTAGTGCTGGACCCCACGAGAGCACCTCCCCCTCCTTGGACGTCGAGGGGCCCGGCGTATCCGTCCACAGCCTGTTGGACGCAGAACGTCATGGGGTGCTTCTCCAGTACCTGGTTGACTGGGAGGGGTACGTCCCGAACTTGTCTCGTCATCATTACACACACCTGGTTCCAATCTCCACTCTATCACTGTATATATCCTCCTCTGCCATTTGTCTTGGTCAGTCATTGCAATGTTGCAAATGTTACTTGTTTTCGCCCTGTGCCTTTTGTTTATGAAGATATATTTTGAGCACAACAGCGTTTGGGTTTCGTCCGCTTTGATCTATGGTGTTGAATAAACTCAGTAGTTCTAAACCTGCGACTGCTTCCTGTCTATCCTCTCTACACCAGTGACCATTTGGCCTTCCCATGAATCTTTCTGTACAACTGTTAGTTTTGCACTTGGAATTATCATATCTGCAACTTTGTTATTGTCATAATGTGTATAGATTTCTCCTCTTTCATGCATTTCTGGCTAAAGCTACTAGCTTTATGCCTTGGTATGCAACTTCCATATGCTTTTTCAGGTATGATGTGGGTTTCTGAACAAAGAGATCAATGCTGCCTTTGCAGAGTTTACATTTCACTGAAATGTTTTCTACCTCCTCGATTCATAATAATGGGAGTATTTTCACAAGGTAAAGGTTAAGCGGGGTAACACACAGCTGCCGTCCTTAGATTTTCAGCATTACATAGCATATTGGAAACGGTTTTAGCCTACATAATGATTTCTGTTAGCATGAGACAAGGCTTTAAAAAAATATGCAACAGTAGAGATATGCTTCTGAAAGTAATTACGGGTTACTTGAAAAAGTAATTGTAATAATATTACAACATTTGTAGACAGTAACTTGTTATATTACTACATATTACTCACAAAAGTAAAAAATATTACAGATAGAAATGCAATGACGAGAGCTGATGTAATTCCTTATCAGAGACATGTTTGTTCTACATGATATATGTGGTGTGGATTTCAAAATGACGATCGAGAGTTCTCTTTGAGATGCTCAGCTATCCAGAATTCTACCAATTCCCATCTTCCAATGAGAAACACATTTATTTTTTATTTTTATTATTATTATTTTTAAAAATGTTATCCCCTTTTCGTGGTATCCAATCGCTAGTAATTACTATCTTGTCTCATCGCTACAACTCCCGTACGGGCTCGGGAGAGACGAAGGTCGAAAGTCATGCGTCCCCGAAGCACAACCCAACCAAGCCGCACTGCTTCTTAACACAGCGCGCCTCCAACCCGGAAGCCAGCCGCACCAATGTGTCGGAGGAAACCGTGCACCGCCCCCCTCGGTTAGCGCGCACTGCGCCCGGCCCGCCACAGGAGTCGCTGGAGCGCGTGAGACAAGGATATCCCTACCGGCAAAACCCTCCCTAACCGGACGACGCTAAGCCATTGTGCGTCGCCCCACGGACCTCCCGGTCACGGCCGGCTGCGACAGAACCTGGGCGCGAACCCAGACTCTGGGGCGCAGCATAGCACTGCGATGCAGTGCTCTAGACCACTGCGCCACCCGGGAGGCCGAGAAACACATTTTAATTAGATCAGAATAGGTGTGTTGTAACTGTTGCCAAATAAATACATTAACATATATGGCGTAAGAATGTGAGAGTAAAGTGACTCCCTTAGCATGTCTTGAACCCAGGCCACCAGTACCAATGAGGAACACCCTAAAAACTGTCCCTATAAGGGATATCTCCAGGACATGTGCTTTTTTGKCCAGTATAGTTAGGCCCTGTCCAGAAGAAACCCTAACCCCTCCTGCCTAGACGCTTCTGTAGATCTGAAACACCTTGATAGGTGTAAGCAATAGGGTGAATGCACTTTGAAATAAATATCAGCTCTGTTAACAACTTGCATTGATCATAGTGATTTGATTTGATTCAGGAGTATGATTAAAAMAGGTTAATATGCCTCACCAATATTAGACAACTATACAGAAAGCCCTTAAAAATAAGTCAATCAAATCATTGATGAGAGAATAGTCAAATTAACTAATAGCTGACACAGACATGGTGGCGTAGCAGGGAGATCTGAATTCCTTGAACCAAGAGGTTGTGAGTTCAAATCTCAGGAGAGGACATGTTGACTAAAAACGACTGTATAAATGAACATGCACAATGTAACTGTGTATGTCAAATATGTTTGTTGAAAACACTATGTTAAAAGTACTTTGTGTGAGTATTTCAAACCTTGCCAACAGACAAAAASAGCTGTGAACAACTTGGCAACAGTAACAAGGTGTGGAGTGTAATGAAACAAAAACACATTGGAGACTGTATTGTTGGGACCATCAGGCAAYGTCTTGACAACTCATACACAGAAATGTTGCAACGTGTCTAGAACATTAATATCTTACATTCTGAGAACTTTGCAACCATGTTCTGTGTATATTTTGTCAAGTGTTGTGTTGTGTTGTGTTGTCTCAGCACAGCAGCGCATTTTTTAAATATTTTTTTATGTAACCTTTATTTAACTAGGCAAGTCAGTTAAGAACAAATTCGTATTTACAATTATGGCCTACCAAAAGGCAGAAGGCCTCATGCGGGGATGGGGGCTGGGATTTTTAAAAAACATATAGGACAAAGCACACATCACGGCAAGATAGACACCATAACACTACATAAAGAGAGACACAGCATGGTAGCAACACATGACAACAACACGGTAGCAACACATCATGGCAGCAGCACAACATGGTAGCAGCACAAAACATGGTACACACATTATTGGGCACAGACAACAGCACAAAGGGCAAGAAGGTAGAGACAACAATACATCACGCGAAGCAGCCTCAAGTGTCAGTAAGACTGTCCATGATTGAGTCTTTGAATGAAGAGATGGAGCTAAAACTGTCCAGTAAACTAGACACTCAGAAAACCAGACACATGAATGTTCTTGCAACATCCCATGAACCATGTCTAGAACATTAAWATTGTATATTCTGAGAACAYGGCAACCATGTTTTGTGTATGTTTGGAGGAACGTTGATGGAATATTATCCTAACTCTCAGAAAACTGGACACAAATGTTCTTGCWACGTCCCATAAAACGCTTCTAGAACATTCATTGTGTATATTCTGAGAACACTGTAACCACGTTCTAGATAAGTTCTGCTTGAGATTAAGGAAACGGTCTCCTAACTTTAAGACCAAAACATGCTAAAAGGGTTCTCAGAAGGATTTTGCTAACATAGATCAAATATTCCCCTWACTAACGGGAAACTGGACACTCAAACTTTAGGGGTACATTACGGGTAACATTACAKAAATGTTCTCTCTCCCTAGAATTGTTAGCTGAGCAGAGACTAAAATACTGATGCAATGTTGCTCATACTGTTGCATCTGCAGCCAAGCATATGGAGTACAGCGGTGCTGTGCAGCTTTTCTGCACTGCTTTGCACAGCTTCATGCCCTACTGAGAACTGAAAACACAGGCCTTAGCAYGGGCTTTTGAGCATACGTGAAACTGCTCTCCTCCTCTCTCTGTTTTTGTCTCTTACTTACCCTGGCCTTCTCATTTCTTTGATTTCTGTGATTTACAGCATTATGTATTCATGTGCAGCCAGTGCTTGAGCGCTGTTGGAGTCTGGGCTGAGAGTTAATTTGGCTGTGAATTATTTATCCCCCTGCTTAATGAACAACCCCCCACTTCCAGAAGGCACTGGAATATTACATGTCCCAAAGTGTTGGAATAATTACATTATGTAATGTGATAGCCACTGCCTCGGGCATTGTTCAATACCACCTAAATTGTAGTCTTTGCTTTTTCACTGGAGTGCCATTATATACATTATGAGAGCATGCAACAGAGCATTGGGGTAGGTGCATCAATTTGTGCACAATTACAGTGATAATGTAATATGGTCACATAGGCTATGGTGTAATGGAATGTTTTCCATGTGTGGTAGGTTTTATGGGTTTTGACCATATTATTACAGGTTATGACTAGTTATGTCAGCTGTTWTAACATATTATGACATGGTTATGACTGTGTCACAACGTGTTATGACGCTGGGTGTCAAGTAAAGTATTGCCAAAAATGATCGATCTTTTCGACAGGCAATTAAAACCATAAATTGGCATCCTGCAGGACACATGGTTGTGCTAAGGCTTGCAAAAAGCACATTTGATACTCTTTCCTGTGGGGAAGGTTCATGTGTTCAAATGCAATATGAGAAGAACAAACTGACGATAGAGAGAGAGAGAGAGGAGAGTTAGTGAAGCTATTAAAGACTGTAGGATATCAACAGTTATTCAAATATAACAACCTTCTGTGGCTTTCATTCCCTCCCGCCACAGATTTACGGTGCTCCGTGCTATTCATCAATTTCCCCCTGGAATCCATTATTTTGCCTTCTTCCCTCAAGGTTGCGGGTATTGTCGAGTTGAATGGGCCTCAGCCCTGGCAAACAGTTAATTTTAGAAACTCGTTAAAGTCCCTTCTCTCTCTCAGCCCTCAGCGTGGGATTCTTATAGATTTGGCATACCTGTACAGCAGATTTATGCTTCATTTCAAAAGCAATATCTGGAATAAATAATAAGGGTTATAATAATACATTATGTTATGTTGTTGTGAAATATTATAACAATTCGGAGTGACAGCTTATATTAAAGGGAAACTTCACTGCTAGACACTATTTGGGGTGTTTTTCCAGACTCCCTACATAATTATTAGTGAGAGTTCAACATCAAAATGATGTCATTGGTTGATTGAGTCTGCTGTCTGATCTAAAAATGAATGGTGTCATGTTTTGTAGCAATCTTTGTGGAGTTTGTGTTTTGCCAATTGCACGATCACGTGAGTAGATATGGTTGTCCTTGTTCAATTAGAGCCATTGGACTTGTTTCAACAATGTTCCTATATGCCAGGACATCGCAGGATATCTAGGCTGACTCATTTTCCATCGCTTTGTAAATGCTACAGCCTGACTGGATGTCACACCAGCCTTTGCTTTAGCTCCCCCTCCTGTCCACCTCAGGCGTTCGGCGTTGCTGGCCTTCTAGCTGCTGCCGAKCCTGCTGCTGACAAACGCCCTTCACTCACCAGCCCCAGACTTGTCTCGTCATCATCAAACACACCTGGTTCCAATCCCCACTCAATCACTGTATATATACTCCCTCTGTCATGTGCCTTTGTCGGTCATTGTAAATGTTGCTTGTTTTGCACATTGGGTTTCGTTCCGCTTTCATATATGGTTCTTTAATAAATTCAGTATTACCTGCAACTGCCTTCTACCTACTCCTCTCTACACTTGTGACAGAATGACCGACCTAAGAGAACAGGAAGCAGCAGGACATGCCGACCTCTCCACTATAGGAGAGAAGCTCCTATACCACGACTGGTGCCTGGAGAACCTCGGGACTGCCATGGATGAGGTGCTCCGGACCGTAYGCCAGCTGCAAGCTACACCACCACTTCCCCAGCTCTCTATGGTCGTTCCAGCCACCCCACTACCATCTACATCTCCCAGTCCAATCAGCAACGTCCACCTGCCCCTCCCGGAGTGGATTGACRTCACCCCAGCTCACTGGGTTTCTCCAGCAGTGTGACCTCCACCTTGCCCACCATGCCGGGATGGGGCTGTTCTCTCCCAACGCACTGGATCGCCGCCTAAACTCCATCCATGCACCTTCTACTCATGGAAGCTGTCTCTCGCGGAGCTGAAATACRACTTGGGGGATCGTGAGTTGCTGGCCGTCAAGAAGGCGCTGAAAACATGGCGGCACTGGCTGAAGGGTGCTCAACACCAATTCCTTGTTTGGATGGACCACCAAAACATAGAGTATAGAGGCTGAACTCACGTCAGGCCAGGTGGGCCATATTCTTCGCCAGGTTTGACTTTACCCTCTCCTATCAGTCGGGATCAAAGAACGTCAAAGCCGATGCGTTGTCCCGGGTGCATGACACATAGGATCGGAGGGAGAAAGTGACATCCATTATTCCCCTGTCCCGCATTGTGGCTCCCTCACCTGCCCACTGTCMCAAGGGGCGTACCTACATGCAATTTGATGTGCGGGACAGTCTMCTCGCCTGGGCACACACTGCACCTGTGTCAGGGCACCGGGGTATAGCCCGAACTATCGACTGTCTCTCCGCCACGTCCTGGTGGCCCACCTTGGGCCAGGACATCCAAGTTTACGTCTCTTCCTGCTCAACCTGCGSACAGAACAAGACACCGAGACACCTCCCCTATGGCAAACTCCACCCGCTGATGGTTCCACAACAACGCTGGTCCCATCTCTCMGTGGACTTTGTCAAAGACCTTCACCCCTCAGAGGGGCACACAATGATCCTGGTCGTTGTGGACCGGTTTTCCAAAGCCTGTCGTTTGATTCCTCTGTCTGGTCTCCCTACGGCCATGCAGACYGTAGAGGCTCTCTTCTCTCACGTTTTCCGGCACTATGGGATCCCGGAGGACATCGTGTCTGACCGTGGTCCTCAGTTCACCTCCCGGGTCTTGAAGGCCTTCATGGAACGACTGGGGGACACGGTCAGCCTCACATCCGGTACCGTCCCCAATCAAACGGGCAGTTGGAAAGGGTAAATCCCGGGTAGGTACCTTCGTAGTTGCTGTCAGGAACGGCCGGGGGAGTGGGCTACGTTTCTGCCTTGGGCAGAATACACACTAAACTCCCTCCGTCACTCCTCCACTAACCGCACACCCTTTCAGTGTGTTCCAGGCTATCAGCCAGCCCTGGCACCGGAGTCAGATCGAGGATCCTGCTGTGGACGATTGGTTCCTTCGGCAGAAGGCGCAGGCCTATGGTCACCGCAGTGTGGCCCCAGTCTTTCACCCCGGTGACATGGTCTGGCTTTCTATGAAGGACCTGCCCCTCCACCTGCCCTGCCGGAAGTTGAGTCTGCAGTTTGTTGGGTCGTTCAAAGTCCTGAGGAGAGTCAATAAGGTGACGTACAGATTACAGCTCCCCGTCCATTACCGTATGTCACCCTCATTTCATGTATCTCTCCTCAGGCCGGTGGCTGTCACACCATCCTTCGCTTTGGCTTCCCCTCCTGTCCAGCTCAGGCACTCGGCATCGCCGGCCTTCTAGCTTCCGCAGAATCTGCTGCTGGAAAACGCCCTTCACTCCTCAACCCCGGACTTGTCTCGTCATCATTACACACACCTGCTTCCAACCCCCACTCAATACTGTATATAGACCTCTGTCAYTTGTCTTTGTCGGTCATTGTAAATGTTGCTTGTTTTCCTGAGGAATGTCTCCCCACTATTTCCTGAGTACTTTATTATTTTGCACTTTGGGTTTCGTCCCGSTTTAATATTTGGTGCTTTAATAAATTCAGTAGTTCTTAACCTGTGACTGCCTCCTGCCTAGTCCTCTCTACACCTGTGACACTGGAGCCATACTTCCTTGTTCCCTCCTTCGAAGGCAGGYTTTTCAAAACCGGGCGGTAATAGTTTACAGGTTCACAGGAGCTTTGTTACCATGCACTGTCTATCCGAGACTGCTAAATAGTAAACTACAATAGCTGCTTCTGATGATTCCTTTTTCCAAGAAGTGCTGGAACATACAGCCCTATTTATTTGAGCCGGAATAAACTGAAGAGGAGTTGAAACGGCGGGAAAAATAATTGTGAGACCAGCAAGCAGCGAACGCAGCTGGACCAGGACTCAGGAGGGTAAATGACAAATKAGTAAGTTGTTCTTCGGTTGAATGCTAGCTAGCAGTATAAGCTCTCTTTTAACTTCTCTTATCTACGGATACCGGATGCGGGTTTGAATTCGACAACATACGGTGATCGCCACAAATAGTAATATTAAACATTCCTGAAAATACAAGTGTCTCACATGCTTCAAAAGCCTAGAATCTTGCTAATCCAACTGCGTTGTCAGATTTAAAAAAGGATTTACTGCGAAAGAATACGATGCGATTATCTGAGCACAGAGCCCCCTACCAAACTACTTTTTCAACCAGCACAGGCRTAACAAAATCACAGATAGCAATGAAATAAATCGTTTACCTTTGAAGATCTTGCTCTGTTTGCAATCCCAAGGCTCATTGTTACACAATGAATGGTCTTTTGTTCGGTTAAATCCATTTTTTAAATAGCTAACACGAAACACTTTTGTGAACGCTTATCTCGTTGAATTTCGTGTTCATTCAATTTTGACGAAAAATTCAACGTAAATACACAGACTAAACTGACTTTATCCAGTCATGTTTGGTTTCCTTGCAATCAACTGTTTGTTTGTAACACAACCAAACTTGATGGGTCATTTCGCGGGACGTATTGACCCAAAGAACCGATTGGAAGACAACAAGTAACGATCTCATTGTGCACCAATTATATGACGCTGTTTCGTTGATTGACTGTATTTTAACCCAATGACCACTGATCGTCTTGAAATCTAGCTGGGTAGATAGCCAATGAGCAGAGGTAAACGGCAATATCTAATGTTTGTGTTTGGAAGACCAACCCATGTAGTAAACTCCGGCGTAAAGACCGTCATTCGCCATTGAAGATTCATACTGGAAGGAGTCAAACTCATTACGCATAGCACTGTTTCGGTAACAAGCATCTTCAGATGTTATATATGAAATCATGGTGAATAAGTCAGGGAAGCTAAATCTAAGACTAGATATACGAATGTAGACAAAATTATAGAGGAAATTGATTGTGAAAGTGAAACATGCTTTTGGAAGACGACTCAATTAGCGACCATGACTCAAATGGAAGCATATTTTTTGAACGGAGAGGACATTGTTTGGACTGGTATGTTCTTCTATGCTAATGCCGTTGTTTGAAATTAATAATATAAAATATTATTTGTTATTGTTTTACATTTTATTTGCATACAGTATATAAAAATTTATGAAATGTGTAAGTACTACTTGGCTATACTTCTCAGCGGCATGCTTCCTCAACTCAGTCTACATATTATGGATTAGAGGGAGCATGGTCGAGATGCGTGTGTCTGCTGCCAACGTGTCCATCCCAACGTGTGTGTCACGATCGTTGTATGTTGGAAGAGAGAGGCCAAGGCGCAGCGTGATAACAATCATTACAACGAACGTGACGCTATAAACAAATAGTGCTGACACAAACACTACACATAGACAATAACCACTAACTACCCAATGAATATGGTGCTAAATATGGTTCCAATCAGAGAAACGATAGACAGCTGTCTCTAATTGAGAACCATCTAGCAACCATAGACATACATCACACCTAGACTAGCAAACACCCATAGACATAACAAAACCCTAGACAATAACAAAAACACCTGCATCCCCCATGTCACACCCTGACCTAACTGAAATAATAAAGAGAAAGATACTAAGCCAGGGCGTGACAGTGTGTCCATCCCCATCTGAAGCTGGTTCATCAGCTGGGCCCCTGCTGTCTCTGGCTCCACACCTCCCGGGCCATCTAGAGGTAAACTGTTCATATTTACTCTTGAGGGCTATATAAATATATTTGATTTGATAGAGGACTGAGGGTCTTCCAAATATTGAAAGTGTGTAAATAGTTACCCATGTTATTTTGTAAATGTAAATATTTTTTTTCTTCATATTTTTTTCCCCATTTTTTTTTTTTCATTTTATTTCCTCAATTTTTGGGGGGGTTGTGTTAGAATACCATTTTGGTATTTTGTATATAGTTATTTGTTTCAAAATGTATACCTTCACCAATTTGGCCACTTGGGTACATTTGGGCTACTTGTGTGGGACACCTGGGTGACTTCATGATAAATGTCATGTAGCACACTCATTTTGGAAGTTATCATTCTGAAACTTTGCACAAGTACTGTTGCCCTCTTATGTTTTTCACTGAAATTGTCCACATATTCATATCTGAATGTTTGTTTTATCTTGTTCATTTTAAAGATGATGATACAACAATAAAAAAATAAAAAAAACGTATGGTTTTTTCATTGTATTATCTAAACCAGATCTATTGTGTTATATTCTCCTACATTCAATTCACATTTACACAAACTTCAGAGTGTTTTCTTTCAAGTGGTACCAAGAATATGCATATCCTTGCTCCTGGGCCTGAGCTAGAGGCAGTTAGATTTGGGTATGTCTTCAGGCAGAAATTGAAAGAAGGGGTGGGAGGGGGGGAGGGTAGCTGTAATTAACCGATGCAGTTTTGTTCAGTTCAGTATCACTTGGTGATCATTCGGCATGCTAGAACGACTTCAAGCCAAATCAAATCAAATCAAAGTCTATTTGTCACGTGCGCCGAATACAACAGGTGTAGACCTTACAGTGAAATGCTTACTTACAGGCTCTAACCAATGGTGCGAAGGAAAAAAAAGTATGTGTGTAGGTAAGTAAAGAAATAAATCAACAGTAAAAAGACATTTGAAAAAAGAGTAGCAAGGCTATATACAGACACCTGTTAGTCAGGCTTATTGAGGTAGTATGTACATGTAGGTATCGTTAAAGTGACTATGCATATATGATGAACAGAGAGTAGCAGAAGCGTAAAAAGAGAGGTTGGCGGGTGGTGGGACTCAATGCAGATAGCCCGGTTAGCCAATGTGCGGGAGCACTGGTTGGTCGGCCAATTTAGGTCGTATGTACATGAATGTATAGTTAAAGTGACTATGCATATAAGATAAACAGAGAGTAGCAGCAGCGTAAAAGAGGGGTTGGGGGGCACAAAATGCAAATAGTCTGGGTAACCATTTGGTTACCTGTTCAGGAGTCTTATGGCTTGGGGGTAAAAACTGTTGAGAAGACTTTTTATCCTAGACTTGGCAATCCGGTACCGCTTGCCATGCGGTAGTAGAGAGAACAGTCTATGACTGGGGTGGCTGGGGTCTTTGACAATTTTTAGGGCCTTCCTCTGACACCGCCTGGTGTAGAGGTCCTGGATGGAAGGCAGCTTTGTGATGTACTGGGCCGTACACACTACCCTCTGAAGTGCCTTGCCAGGCAGTGATGCAACCGGTCAAGATGCCTTCRATGTTGCAGCTGTAGAACCTTTTGAGGATCTCAGGACCCATGCCAAAGCCAAGCTAGCCAAGTTTAGCTGGCTAGCTATTTTGTTTGCTATAACATTAGCTAAAATGTACTGTAGTCTAACGTGCTAACTAGATTAGCTAGCCTCAGTGCCTCATGAGAACTGTAGAAATTTTTTGACGATGGCGGAGAGTAAAGAGATGATTTTGGCTTGATGACTCATTAGTCTTGGAGTAACTCCGGTATACCTGTCTGTTTTAGCTAGCTAACATGTGTCTGTGAGATGCCTCATATTCCACACCATGCTGCTACAGTAGGAATACAGACAGTGCACAATGATTTCCCATGAATGTGTAATAGCGTTTTCATCTTTCTCCCAGACAATACCACTTTGATGCAAAGAAGATGACTCTCAAGAGGAGATGTGAAA